>NW_028277492.1:0-245555 GCF_059751315.1 Micrasema longulum | reverse complement strand
TGTATGCTCGGGCGTAGCCCTCAAGCGGTAGCAATATATATATTTCATCAAAAAGGCTTTGAATAATTATGTCCTTTCAATATTTTATCAATTAACATTTCAACACAGCCCGTTATACGATGTTCCATTGTATTGATAATCCTTTACCTATCAAATTCACACTTCTGCCTTCCTCCCATTTTTGTCTACTTCTGTTACCAAGAGAAAAAACTTTTTTTTTAAATATAATTCGTGCACGTTGTTGTTAGTTTCTAATAGAGCGTGTCTTATGAACACATTTTTGTGAAACTACTGGGGTGAAGGTGTAAAGTGGAATTTGCATTTTAGTGTAATTAGTGTCCTTATGAAGAGACGGGTACGCGTTGAAACCTGTACACATTGAAAAGTTGGTATGCCGTTATATACAAATATCAACTAACATTTATTGAATCTTTGAAGATCATTAGAATCAGTAAATTAACGAAATTTATACCTATAAAATTAAGAAGATAAATATCTATTCGCTAAGTTAAGGATATTGGATGTAAGACAATTGTTTGTGATATAATAATATCGAATTGGGTTGTGGTCTGCTGGCAAGTGTTGCAAACTTACGGATCAGAAGTCTGAAGTTCGAATCCCACTCTAGCCCAACTTGGTATCCATTTTCTAATAGTAAGTTATTTACAACTCGTTGAAAATGGTCACCAAAATATATTTTTTTATGTAAATTATAAGAACGCTAATATTTATTTTTGTAAAAAAAATAGGTACATAAAAATAAATATTTGTAACGTAAAAGCATATTATGTTTTTCATAATTATCTTGTAGACTAGAATTTTTTCATTTGAATTGCGTATAATTTTTACCATTTTTTTGTGACTTTTAGTTCTTGTTTTTCGATTTGGAAAAAAACGGACACAACTTTTGTTAACATCCAATATTTACATAAGGAAATATTTATTTGAGTCAGATTATTAATAACAAATCATTTAAACAACTTGCGTTTTAAAGCGCTCCCATCTTAATATCATACCTTGATGTAAATTTTCAGCAGGAAGAATGTTTATTGTTAGCAGGTTTCAAAGAAGATTGTCAAGTTGAGAGAAACAATTTGATTCCAATTTCATACTCTGATGAGCTTTTTGACTACGTTGATGAAACACCTTTTGCCGGAAATTTATTTGCTGATACATACATAGCTCGTGACTTCCTGACAGATGTTTGCTACGTACGTGATTCAACTTATGATTCACTTCTTTCAACATTCACACAACATTCGTTGGTAGTAATCAAATTGTCCCGAAAACTTGGCATACGAGCACACCTGTTTAACTCTTTTCACGCTACTGCAAACGTGACATAATAAAATACTGTATTGAGACCTGCGAAGGGCTTTTTATTGATATAAAATAAATCTGATGGCGCAGCTAGTTGTCGCATTTTTTCTGCTGTCAGAAAAACTCACATGTAAGCAGATCACGAAAGCTACAAATAACTTTGAGCAAAGGCTGATAAGTAGTATTTTTTTTAACTTATTTACAATGGAGAGTAAATGCAAAATCTTAATTTTCTTCACCCTTAAAAATAAATTATTTTCCAAACAATTGAAACTTCTTTTTTATTTTACTTTAATTTTTCTGCGCAGATCAAAAAAAAATTTATGTCTTAAAATAATATTTTTATAATAATATATAATAAGTCCACATTTTTAGCTAGATATGTTTTTAAGGAATTTGAAATGAGTTTATCGATTTTTATCTAAATATTTTTTCTTGAAAACACAAATAAAAAAGATGCCAACTGTAATAAAACTGTTGAAATATTTTTTTAAAATCTTTTCGTAACTTAATATATCAGAATTTTTTTTTTAACTCTTCGAAAGAATCGAGACGTATTGTGGTCCTGCGATAGTGACTTTTAGATCAGAGATCCTAAGTACGAACCCTGTTTAAATACAACTTGCTATTTTGCTAGCATAGTTATTTAAGACTTATTATTAAATGGCGTTATTAAAAAAGTGGATTGGGCACAAAAAAAATCTTGAAAAAAGTTGTGATATTTATTTCATTTTTCACGACAACAAACCAGGAGAGAATTACATTACAGAACACCCAGGCTTGAGAAAAACCACATTTTATTTTTTGTGTTCTCACCGGAAATCGAACCCGGAATCTTCTGTGCGTGAGTCAAACTTCTCAACCACTACACATTACTTTTTTTTTTTTTTTGCCGCCATTTGTATTAAACAATATATATAAAGCCTTTTGTTAATTGTTTAACTATGCACTTTGTTACAGAGAAATTCCAATTTTTATTTTTTATTAAAATGGTTTTAAAAAATTTATTGTATATTTTTCGCAGCAATATACGGGTGTGCATTTCCCACAAGTGACAAATATAGTGTTTATATTGGAAACTATCCACTTATTATACGGGCAAAGGGATGCGTGGGTTTTTGATTTACTCCATAAGAATAATTTAAAAAAAAACTGTCAAACTTATATTTTGTTTTGAATTAAATAATGGTTATTAAATTTACATAAATAACTTATATCTCAAAATAGTATAACAAACTCGGGAATTTTTTATTTTTATTGTAAATTATAACCTTTAAATTCTAGTTGATTGAAAGCAGTTGTATCGTTTATTTTTATTTTTTACTTTATCGTTTTTTTTTCTCCCTATTTTAATGTTTCCGTTCTTGTTGTGCAAAAAACAATCCACCCTTACATATATATTATTTCTTGGTAATATATCGTTACTAATAAATAAAATATATGTACATTGTTATTTTTGGAGGACACATAAAAATATGCTTATTTATGCCCTACTTTAATATTCAAAATATATAAAAAATTAAACTTAATAAGAAAATAATAAAAAAATGAATAAAAAGCAACAAACAAAATAAAAAAACATACGCGCAAAGGAAAGTGTAGATTAGTTCTCATCCATTGTATTAAATATTCTCAAAGTGAATTTTCCTACAAAAGAAACTCAGTATTTTTATGTAAATAAAATGTTATGTTTATAATAAAAGCTCTTTATATTTAAATTCGTTTCTTAAGACACTAATTTGATATTTATTTGATTTTCAGTGGTTGGAGCTGTCGAGCAGTCTCAGGGCCCCAATTTCGTAGTGGAGCCCCCGGCCATCCTGCGGTTCAGTAGTGACAGGGGGGCGCAGGCTGACTGCGCAGCCCTAGGCAACCCCCCTCCGATTCTCTCCTGGATTACGCACGATGATTCCATTATCTCTAACATCCCCGGTATAAGGTTGGTTTTTATTATAATATAATATAATACTTATTTTATCTAGATGAAACATATCCTGAGCATACAATGAAAAGTGTCCAAGTCAAACTTTGCGATTTTGAGTTTTGTTTAGCAGGACTCATGAATAGAACATATTATATAGGTACGTATTTTGTTTGTCTTTTAATACCTGGAATTCAAAATATTTTGACTCTTGTTAAAAGGCCGGTTACACGTGGAAAATACAATATTGTTCTGTCGCAGCACTTGACTATTGTCTACGTATAAACGGCAACTTGCAAGACAGTACATCGTTCCGAGACATTGTCAAAGAGATTGACGGACATACTATATCCGCGAAACAAATTACTCCAACCATCGCGCGCGGCCGCATTATTTCCGTATAGACGCTCACCGAAAGGACCTTGCGTGTCGCTCCCACTTATTGTTTTCCATTATTTAGTTCGTTTTTTAACAATCCCAATACATCTTGGTATAAAATGAATAATATTCTTCGTGAGATTAATCGTAATAAATGCCGTCGTGCATTCATTTTTGCAGCGCTCAAGTGTAAACTGCGGCCGAATTTTAGTATTATCTCTGGGTTTTGTCCTGCGCGGTCAAGGCTGTTTACGGATCTGAAACGTACATTAATGTTAGATGATATTAGAGCACCGTTCGCGTTTTTACCACAGTATTTTAAGAGTTCACATGTTTTGTATTATATATTTTTATTTTGCTGAACTAGCAGTACATTTAACTCCACTAAGATATGTTGTTTATTGACAATAATTCAACATATAGCTACATAAATTCACATATTTTTTGATCTTTGCAAAACATAATATTTTTCCTGATATGAAATATGTACATTATAAATTTACTGATGATTGTGATTAACCGTCGTCTGTTAATATACAAGTTAAGTAATAAAGATAATGGTATCCTTTAAGGATAATGGCGTAATGGGGCTTAGGCAAACATGATAGTCTTAAGGATTATTAATCCGTTGACCACTAACTGCTTACAGCAAAGGCCTTTCAGTACCAACTACATACTATATACTAGTATATGTTTACTTATGTAAATCGTACGTACAGGATCTTGAATATCTTTCTTCAAACAGTCTTAGTTTTAAAAAAATATATCCGCATTATTATTTTAACGAAAAGCACGAAAAACTTGAATTTAATATTAAAAATAATGTTTTTGACCAGGCACATGACAAATACAGCTTTATCTGAAATATAACAAGAATTTTAAATAAGTCGTTTTGATTCTTTGTCTAATCTAAGGTAAAAATCGTGAAGTAGGAAATGCGTTCACTTACTATTTAGTAAATAACAGCATTAATCGATATAACCTAGATTAAGCAGAACATCTACAATATTTTATTGTCAAAATTCTCGAACGGTAGCTCAATATAACTCACCTATTGTTAGATGACAGAATACCGGGAATAAATATGCATCATATTTTGATATATTTAGTTAATCTCTGCCTAACTTAAAAAATAAAGTGACCAACATATTTTTATCAAAAAGAGCAAATCATCTTCAGAAGATTGGGTTGGAATAGTTATAATTTGATTGATTAATGTATTTTGTTATTGTATAATTTCTTTAAAATATGTATGTATTTCAAGTAATTAATAATGTGTACAGTACGAGTATATTAATATTTCATACTCAATTTTTTTTTTTTTTTTTTAATATTTTTATTTCTAAGCACTCTTTATACCACAAATATGTAAATGGCAGAAATGCCGTATATAAATAAATAAATAAATAATTAATTCCAGGCCGATTACTTTTCTTTCCCATCCTTGACCCATTTTTATGGTACCTAACCTTATATCAAGATAAAAAAAATAAAAAATTAGAAAATTTGGGTTTGAAACAAAAAAACTAAATTTGACATTACATAAGATTGCATATAACATTGCAAAAATAATCATAAATCATTGGATAACTCATAGTAAATTGCATCATCCGGTGCTCAAAATTGAAGAAAATTTTCATCGTATTAAAAGTACGTCCATCGTGTTCCTTTCCTTTCTTCAAATATTTAAAACCTTTAACAAAACTGAATGAAATTCGTTTTTTCGCTACAGTCCGCTTTTTATTAAAACTTACCACAATTGAGGTTCTGAGTTCGATTCATTGAAATGTCTACATAAAATTAAAGACAATATTTTGACTTCGTCTGAATGTTTATATAAAAAAGGCACTAAATCTCACCCTCTGGGGAGTTATTAAGATTTACGAATTACAACAAAGATGACGACCATTAAGAGAAAGAAATGTGGTAGTATAAACATTTAAGTTGCCTAGCATTTTGTATAATTTAGTCAGATAAATCTCTTTACAGGGTTTCTGTTCTTAAACTTTTACTTAAATCGACAAATGGAAGAATATTTGCGTCTTAATGATTTACCCAAACGTTTGAACTTTTCAGCTAATTTCAAAAAATGGTTAGGAAATGGGAATACGGAAAAAACACAAAATGACGATAAAAATATGTGAAATAGATTGAGAAAATTTAATTATATTTTCAAAACCAATAAGGAAATTGTGCAGATATGTTTTAATACGTATTTTTAAAATGAATTTATTAAAAGTATGTCTAAAAAAACGCGACACGTTTAGCCTTGATATTTGTGATGTCAAGATTCACGACGATGGTCTATTAAAATTTAAGTGGTCATAAACAAAGTTCAAAATTTTAAAGAAGCGTGGCCAATTCCATGAAACGTTTTCGCGGGAATTTCAAATGTAAATTAAAAATGTTCTTTATGCTGCTAATAAGTATAAATGAAATCGTTGATTATATTTTTTTTCTTTCGCGGTACAGTTTTCAAAACAATACTGTTTTTCATCAAGTTAAGGTTCTTTAAATCAAAGTGTTTATTCCATGTTTTTCAGTTAATAGTTTTAATTATTATGACACAAAAACAACTAAACTTCTGTGTTTAATTGTGCAGAGGCCTTTATTAAACTCTGTTTTAAACGATGTGCTCTCCATTAGCGTGCTTTTAACGTTTCAAAGAACACATTTTTGATTTTAACGCTCCAATAGCTCTTTTGATAAAAAAAAAACTGGTAACGGCTATTGACAGAATTGCCATTTTGCTTTTTAACGGAAAACGTGTTAATTTGCTTTTGATTCGTTGGCTTAACACCTCAGTTCACATCATCTGATTTGAAAAATTAATCCTACAAAACTGAAAATAACTCAAAACAATAATAGAATTATTTTTTAATTTCAGTTAAAAAAATGAAAGATAGTACGTTTAAGATTTTGAACTAACATTTTGACGAAAACAATTTATTTTTTCATAAGTTTTGAATTTTAATACAAATTATTCTAAAATTTGGATTTCTCGTCATCAAACTCGTATTCGTACCTGATTTTGCAAAGAGCACTGGAGTTTTAAACCGAATGCAGCGTATCTCATTTTTTGTTACAGGAAGGTAATGTTATCAGTCTCACGCTTCAAGTGCCAGTACAGAAACCATGTCACTGGAAAACCACCGTTAGAAATAAACATTCCATATCAACATTCCTAGGAATAAAACCCTGGACCTTAAGCATGATGAACGAATGCTCCAATCGCGACATGACCAGGGGGATGTTTTTCCACTCAATTTTATTGTTTAGGACTTTAACCGGAGAGTAGCCATCAGGTCGAAAACCCTCGTCCGGGATTTCGGTTCTGTTTTACAGAGATAATTTTTTTTCTCATCTGCCTGGACACAGACAAAAATGATTGCTGATTGCTCAAATACAAATTTCATTTGTTTTGTTCGTTTTCAAAATCTTTAACATAGAACCAATTTTTTTATATCATAACGATCTTAGCTGTAGTCGATTGGCGATAAGGAAACCACAATGGCGGTTATGAAATTTATGCTGTTATTACAACTGATTTCAAACGTAAACTAAAATAATTTTAATAAAAATACATTTAGCAGCAGCCTGCTATCACAAGTGTCTTGAGGATTTGGCGGTGGACTTGGCTTGGACACGTGCTACGCATGCCTCAGGAGAACCTTAACCCAAGTTGTCTGTTATTTTAACCTGCGGGCTCACGCCGTCCTAGAAGGCCGTTGATGAAGATCTTTCATCCTTATTCAGCGGGACTAAGGAACGCTGGATTGACGTGGGAGGAGATGAGAGTGCGGCTGACGATAGGGTCTCCTGAAGGCAACTGGTGATGTCCACATGCTCCACTTAGGAGCGGATGTGAAAAAAAGAAGAAGTAGTAGAAGATAAATAGTTTTTTGAATAAATTTTAATAGTGTCTCAAGTATGATTCTTACACCCTTAAAAAAAAAAATATTAAGAGACTGATTTCCTGTTTTCTAAAAAGATACAATTTTTTTATTCAAAGTTAAAGTAAAAAATAATGAATTTAATTATGTTTATATTATCACTATCGTTCTCTCTGCATCGGTACTCTAAATAGAGTTTATCTTAATTATTCAACGGATAATATTAATACTCATATTTCGCTTTCAAGGCTAAGTTTGTTGTGAGTATTTTCTTAATATTTTATGATCATTTGATTGATGTAGAAAACATGGGAGCACCTACCCAGTTGGAGGCGGACAGAAGAAAACGGTGTTGTTACTTCAAGTTTATTTATTACATGATGAATTAACGGAGTTACAACGTAAATGTTTTACCTAAGTAACTAATTTACTGAACTAACTTCATAGTGGGACTGGCTGAGGTTGTCCAAACTTACTAATAAAAGATGCTATCACTTAAATCGGTAGTAAGGAGGCAGTAGGGACCATCTGTAGTTTTCAAAAATGTCCAAGAGAGCTGAAAAAAGACTTTATTCAATCTACGCACTAAAATATTACCTTTTTAAATATCGGTTTTGTTTTTTTTTTGTTGAAAACTAAAATACCAAAAATATTACAGATAGCCTAATTACCATCTGACTGCCAATATATGCATAGTTATTGTACAGTGTTTTTTTTTATTTTGCAGTGGAATTTTTGAGGACGTAAACTGATTCCACGTTTTTAACTTTTTTTAAATCTTTTTATTTTTTATTTTTTTTTATCAATAAAACATAAAATACAAAAAGGATATATTATACTCCCAGGAGTTTTTAAAGAAACTCATTTGGGACCGTACATAAGAAAAAAGTTTTTTTTTGACAATACATAATATCATACATACTAATACATCCGAAATTGAAAGAAAACATTATTGTTTAAGAAACATAAAACACCATCTAAATAAATTACATAAATAATTATCACTATCAAAAAGATTAAAGAAATAATTTTTAATTGCGACACTTCTGGATTTTTATTTAATTTTTTGTGTTTCATCGGGCAGTTTATTATATTTGCCAATATTTTCCAAGGACCTACAAACTTAGACACATGAAGACACTTTTCGTATCAGCAATTTGTTATTAATTGAATGTGATCAATTATCAATAATTTATTATTTGCACACAGAAAATATTACATTATATTTTTGTTCTGTCAGGTGAGAATTTCTGCTCGTTTCCGGGTGAACTTAAAATCCCACAGGATTGATCTTACCACACACACGGTCTTTTACCAGTGTTTCACTTAAAGATTTAAAATATATGTCAAGTGTTCTTGAATATCAGTAAAATCATGATTGGAGTTTATTTTAGCAATCCTGAGTCAGTATTGAACTGTAGTAAGCAAATACACAACAAAACCTATAATGCCCTAAAAATAAAACAGCGATACGCAATATTCTCCATTTCCGGAAGAACTTTAATAAATAACGAGCCCTCATTAATCTGTAATGCCCACAGTTAACCAGAATCCACTACAAGGTAACACTTAAACGTCTGTACGTAAAGATGTGTATTAAGTTGATTAACGCCCCTTGCGGTAAGTGGATGAGAACAAGTGTGTGTTTATTTCCAAATGCTACCCCAAACTCTGAATACAAAGGCTATATTTTATCCAAAGCTGCCGACATGTTTCACCAGTCCACCGTTATAGAAAGCCGGCATTGAATAAAAAATGCATCGAAACAAATTAACAAGAAATCTTCCATACGAACAAGTTTTTGTGGGTTTTCCAAAATAATGATTTAATCATCTTTTGAACAAAAATCATTGTTAATTTGATAATGTATCCAAAATAAAGCAAGTTTATTTGATTATAATTCTACTTTATTTTTTAGAGTTTGTTTAAAAATGTCCTAACAAGACGAAACGCGTCACAATATACCCTTTGTATATTTTATAAAAAATAAAGTAGAATTATAATCCAATAAACTTGTTTTATTTTGGAGACATTACTTAATTAAATATGGAATTCTACCAATTGTCTGCACACACAATAAATAAAATAAAAAAATCATTGTTTTGATGGGGTTTTCTTTGTTGACAATGAGTAAGTACTTTAATTAAGTAATTAAGCATCGATTTTACCCTTGTGTATCTATTTTTTTTTCTTGGGATTATTTTTGGAGCTTTTTTTGTGATTAAGTTAATTTCTTTCAAATGTTTGGATATCTGAATTTTTTTTCGTGATAGCTTTTACATATTTAGAAATGTTAATAATAAGTATGTAAATTTTAATGATAATTATATGTACGTTTACATAAGGACATTCATGTGTTATGTTTGTACTATTTTGAGACTAAAATAAATAAAATAATAAAAATTTTCAAAATAGAGGCTTTTTAATATCCAAGCCATGGGTATTTGAACATTATTTTACTGTCACTTTCTCGCTTATCCTCCTCCGATACTGTGCAAAATAGACAACTGCACTTTGAATTAATTTTACCTAACTAAATTTGACGTTTGGCTGTACCGTTTTCCGCTCTCTTAAACTGAACTAATTTTGTTATTTTTTTAGAGAAAGATTTTTAAATTTAAATTTTCTATTTTTTTTGTATTTTTCAAAATGATTTATCACATTTATATACCGTACGTCCCAAGACAGCACAAAATGTTTTTTTTTAGAGATTTTTTCACATACATACTAAAAAAAGTGAAAAAACTGTATGTGATTTATACAAATAGCTTAAGTGGAGAACCATTTTTAAACATTTAAAAATAATTGTATTGTAATAAACAAATCCAAGAAATACTTAAAGATGGACATGTCAAAAGTCGGAATAATTGGCGCGCGAGCATGAAAAGATGTATGAATGTAGAGGAAGCGAGGTTTGTATGCAAAGATAGAGTGTTGTGGCGTTCGTTCTTCTCTGCCTACCCTTACGGAGAAACAGCGTGATGGTTTGTTTGTTTTTAAAAATAATTGATTTGGGAAAACCTAATAGACCTGGGTTTGAATTTCGAATATATGATTCTTGAATTCTATTGATACGATGGTTGTTTGTTACCTACTAAACATCGGGTTATGTCGACTGCCTAGTAAGTTCCACATAAATTGCTAAATATTTATCTGCGTTGATATCGTGTAAAAATTGTCTCGTGAGAACGTTTTTTACTTCTCGCTCTTTTTAGACAAATCTCCAGACTAATATGGTATGTGTTATGCACAGAAAGAGTAAAAGATTGTACTAACAGTTTTATTATCTTTTATTGATACAAAAGATAGAATATATAAACTCAACAAAATTTAATATAAAAGAGAATGAAAATACTTAATATAAACATAAAAATCTTATTTGTAAAACGTAAAAAAAATCAGTAAAGAAAAAGTATGAAATCGTAACAATTAAAATTAAATCAAGTTTTTGTCTAAAAAACGTGTGTCACCGAACATAGCCAAAACGCTTCTCCTGGTGTCCGTCGCTTGGACCTGGCGCGCGACGTCTCTATAGTGTTGCCACAATACCATCAATCGTTGCCCTAAACGAGGTTTTTTTTTTTTGAAATCATCAGCATGTTATCATATATCGTTTGCGTCTTGTATTTTGTGACAAAATTAATAAGTACCGCGGATACATACATTTTTATGGTAACTGTTATTATTTACATTAAATGGAACGATTTTATGGAAGCTGGTTCTAACTTCCTTTACAGTAATCATATTCTAGAAGATGTCTGTATAGTAGAAAAAACGGTACGTTTTTGTTAAAGTGGTTAAAGTTACCAGACTGCCATAATACCGTTCTGGATAAAAAAGTTTGTCATTTAAAAAGTCCTATACCATCGCTCTTCTGTTTTTTATTATTTTTTATTCAATGAGCAATGGCTATTGCTAGAAGCTGTTTGTAGTTTGCAGATCTCATGTCCCCCTTAATCCACTTTGTAGTCATGGGAGGCGATTATAATTGGAAGATACGGAAGAAATATCTTCACTATGACGGTATAGTTTAAGATAAATTGATTACAAAAATACACTGTTGACCCTGTATCTTCGAGTTTTAATGTAGGATCATCGATAGTTATCGAGTGTTCCTGTATCCCACGGTACACATGTCTACATGTTGGAAGTGACAAAAATCGTATTCAAGTCAGCATTTTTTTCATTTAAATGCTATTTATATACAGTTTAAATTGTTTTGACGTGGCCGCTTTAGGATTTAAACAATCGATATGGTCAAAGGGTATGCCTCAAATAATTTGACGTTTGGGATGATTGAATGCGCCTGCACCACAAGGTGGATATGGCAACATATTCTGTTAAAATATTAGCACTATGGAAACAAAAATACTACCTAGATGTTTTAAAATATTTCCATGTAACCACTTATCAAATGTGAAATTTCCCTAAAATCTTGAATACAAATAACAAAGCGTAAAAAGTAAATAATACAGAAATATTTCACATAAGAAAAGCTTTAAAAAATAATGTTCCTTAGATCAAAAATAAAAAAACCTCTCAATATAGCCCGTTATGCGATGTCCCATTGTAATGGTCATGATGTCAACATACGATGTTCCATTGTTAAGCCCCTCCCTCCATTCCGTCCTCCTTTTTTTCAACTATTTCTCAAACAACATAAAATACTTTCATAATCTAATCAGTGCACGTGTGTCCTAAATAATGCATGTGCTTATTGAAATGCATGGCATGTTGGTTTTATATGTTTGTGCAACAACTATGGTGAAGGTATATTGTGGGTTTTTCATGCTGGTTGAATTAATGTCCTGACGCAGAGACGGGTACGTCTCGAAACCGGTAGACAAAGAAAAGTCGGTAAATGGTTATTTACCAATATTTTAGCAAACTTTATTGAATGTTTGACCATAATGTCAGTACTTTAAATATTAATTAAAATACAATCATTTCAATGTTTTTCACAGATTGCCAAATCTTAGCGAAAACATATATCGACATGATGGTTAAACCGGTTTTGTAATACCGGCGCTTAGTAATACCATCTCGATATTTACGATAAAGTTAGCGTTTGTAATCGCGTAAATGAAAACGGTAATGTTTACCGCGTGACCGCCGTTTGATAAATGGATCTCGCAAATTGAAACTCACGTTTGAAATGCACAATGCAACCACTTCAAAAGGTATCAAACAAAACCACTTCAGCATTCCGTATTTAACTCTGAACCATTTCTACTTCCTTTGCCTCGATTTTATTGTATATTGTAAAACTATTTAAATAACCTTTTCTACGAGCTGAACACGGCAATGCTTTGCTATTGCTAGATTTTAGGATATACTCGAATATATATTTAATCAACACAATCGAAAGTTTGATATTAATCATTGTATTTAGTCCAAATTAAATATGTACGTACACATGATTATTTTTGTGTTTCGGTTAACATAAATTGTAAGGACAGAAAATATTGATAAATAGTTTTTTAAACATTATTTTTCTGTTACTGTCTTGCGATGCCTTCCCGATCTTTGGTTAAAATAGACAAAATCG
Source organism: Micrasema longulum (assembly GCF_059751315.1). Taxonomy (NCBI): domain Eukaryota; kingdom Metazoa; phylum Arthropoda; class Insecta; order Trichoptera; family Brachycentridae; genus Micrasema; species Micrasema longulum. The sequence continues at coordinate 232,495 of NW_028277492.1, read as the reverse complement.
ACGTTTCGTTGTTCCGTTTTCCGCACCTCAAAAGTCAACCGATATTGTTATTTTTTTTAGACAGAGTACCAGAATAAAATTTTATGTATCGACACGTTTTACGTTTTTGAAAAAAGTTTGTTTACTGAGCTCTCGAAGAAAGCAGATAAAACTGTTGCTAGTTCCCATAAAAAAAAACATTTTTTGAAAAACGCAGATGATTTATTTTTGTTACGAAAATAATATAATTACATAATACTGCATTGAAAAAATATATTTTTGAAAGTCTTTTTATGAAAACCCTTGATATAGCATGTTTGAATTGGGTTTTTGGGTTAGAAGGCGTAAAAAGATTCTTATACCTGTCGCAAAATGAGAAAAAAAAATACGTATGAAAAGTTGGCACTTAGTGTGTTAAGACGGTAGAAAGTTTGAAACTAATAATTTAATTATTTATTGGACGTACGCCCTAAGACTGTTTAATTTTTTTTCTCAAAAATGTTTTTTATCAATTTTGATATATCGATTGGACAGTTCTTGACACCTGAAGAAAATGACTGAACAAATAGGTTCATAAAAAAACAGTAAACTTAATCCATTTTGAGGTGAGAATAAAAAAAATTTAAAACTTTAACATACTGTGTGAAAAAACCGCTTTGAATCAATGTATTGTAACCTTAGGTAAGAAAACAATCGCCTTATAATGTCTTTTTTCATTTAATTAAAATTAAATATGTGTCTTGCCAAGTGATTGAATCAGATAGCATATCTTCTCTCAAATAAATGTGTTATATATTTTTCCTAGAGTACGCAAAATTTCGTCATTTTCGGAGATCCTGATGGACAAAATATTTCATTTAAAATTATATAATATACCTAATTATCTGAGGTATATTTTTTTCTTATAAACTAAAGTTTACTAAAATATTAAAAATAAATGGTGGTAATATTCATAGCGGTTGCCGAGATATTGAGGATTTAATTTCAATTCGCAACGCCAGTTACATCACAGGAACGGGTGGGTTAATATTTCTTTTATTTCCGTTATATTTTTAAGTCAACAGGTTTTTAATATCCCCGTACTACTTATGGTTGTCAGACTATTTTTAGTTTTATTCCCAGAAGAAAAAAAGATATTTTATTTTGAATAAATATGTTGTGTCGTGTTTAAACCGAATACAAAGGGTGGGAGAGCAAGAAAATAATTCTTAGTATTTTTAATATTGAATTCTTATATTTATACTGCTTGTCAAAACACATAAAAAGCAAAAGTACTTTTTTGTGAATTAGTAATCAAAATTTTTCATACAAATATAAAAGGCTAAATACGAAATAACATGGAAAAACATAAAATTTGTAAGGCTTAAAAAAATTATTGTTCCTTTATAACCTTTCAATATAGCCCGTTGTACAACGTTTCGATGAAATAGCCACTCTATACCTAGCGAATTAGGACTCTTCCCCTCCTCTTTTTTTTAGCGGTTGTTCCCACAAGATAAAAAAAAATATATATATATATAATTAGTTCACGTTCGTAATAGCTTCTAATAGCGTATTTTCTATCAATCAGCACGATAGTTTTATATTTTTGTGAAACTATTTCAGTAACGGTAAGGTTTGCATGTTATTGTAATTAGGCACGTTTCGAAACCGGTAAAAATTGATACGTTGGGAAGTGGTTATATGCAAACATGTACTAACATTTATTTAAATCTTTGATATGAAAATTAATGCTTAAAATGTTAAAAAAATAATAATCACATATTTGAGGTTAAATATCGTCGGTCTAACTTGTAAAACTCCCTTGCTTACTTTTACTGACTAGGAGATAGTAAAAACAGTTTTTACTTCAGTAGCGAATCAAAGTGAAGTTTTTTCGACATATTTTAAAAAAATACATTAACACTGTACGCAAAAAGTATCATTCTTGGCCATTTCTGGATTTACGAGTTTTACCAAGATGATATTATGCATAAATTGTGCCTTTATTTTATTTGTCTTTTGTGAAACTTCATCTTTTAACCAATCCAAAAATGTGTTCTGGCAAAATATCAAAAATGAGGAATTTCAGCCCTACGGGAAATTGGATACAAAAGATTTCTTACGCGCGGTAAAACTTAGAGCATCAAATTATACATAAAAGTTTCCTGAAAATGTATGAATTAAAAAAAACGCATTACTTTGAACGACGTCACAAGTTCATTTGAATCAACCAATGATAACAAAGAAGTGGAAGATTTACGGTTTACTTACCGTCAACGGACCAATCGGCAGAACTGACCGAAAAGAAGTGGAAGAGAACGTCATACCTAAAACGCGGAGTAATTTCAGAAATACAAAACTTTAAAAAATCATAGCGCTACACGATACATATTTTTTTTTTTCAAATTTTGGCTTGGTCAAATAAAAAAAAAAAAATAACCTCTGAGCTTCCTCATTGTGAATTCAATGAATAATTTGATCCTCACTTGTGTGTCGTGTAAATTTAACGTATATATTTTTAATGTATAAAACGTCTTTATATTTGTATAAACACAATTCGTTTATACAAATATAATATACTTAATAAAAAGCTTTAATTTGGTTATATTATTTATTACTTTCACGAAGTTTTATTTAAACTTTACAAATAACAATTCAATTTTTTTTTTCAAATTTGTCTTCGTATTATTTTCCATAAAATTTCAATAATTCTATTTGATTATGTCTATATCCAACTTTGCTTAATTTATATTTCATTATTTAAAGTAAATTATTTATTTTATTTTTAAAATAAAAAAAGCATTTTTCGATTTCTGGAATGACATTTAACATTCATTTATTTTGAAATTCGTACAAACCACTTTTTCTTTCGAGTTATACGTGGACCTTATTTTTCGTCGATTATTTTTAATGTTATTAATGTTTTGGATTATGATTATTTACACCACTCTTGTTTCTCATGTAATTATTATGTATTTTAAGAAATTATATTTGTTAAAAAAAATACTTTTGTTTTGTTTTGTGAACTACTTTATTTGTTTGCACAACCGACTAGTTTCGGCAAATAAAGTGGTTCGCAGAACAAAACAAAATTATTATACAAAATTATACAAAAATATTAAAACATTAAAATGATCCACAAAGTTAATACTACAGATATCCAAAATAAACCATAAAGATAATTGACGTTTAAAATTATGTATAAAATTATTTGGTTCTTTTATTAATACCTACAATATGTCTATGTACTTGTAGTTTTCGCAAATGGTTTGGGTAGGTAGGAAGAAATTGACTTAAGGCAATATCCCCGCCTTTGTATGTGTATAAAATGTTTATCCATGTAAAGCGTCAAATAAATAAATACTTTTTTTCTTGTTATTTCTTATGGCTCAACATAGACACAGCCAAAAAAGCCATAATAAAATCGTAAATTGTTAAACAAGTGTAATTATAGATTTATAAATTAATTAATTAATACTGTGATGTTAAAGGCCTAAGGGCATTTTAAATGAAGAACGATTTACTACGAGGGTAAATTTTGTATTATTGTTACTATATTTATATAATTATTTTTTTATTGTTTCTCAAATTGTTTTTTTCATCTGACAGATTATTATTTCCTATTAAAAGTAGTTTCGGCGTACATTTCTCATCGTCGAAAAATCCCATTAATTCTCCAGTCACTGGGTCCTGTCCTGGCTATATCTCTCACCGCAGTAACGAGGACAGACGAGTCAGCTATACCAACTCTGACCACGAGGGTTGAAGAGGAGACATCAGTTATCCATTACGCTAAGTTGGCCCGAAGTTGGAGTCCGACACACAATAGATGACGAGCTTTGTAGGAAGGAATTGCGCGCATAAATAGGGACAGCAATTGGGATTGTCGACCACAAACCCTAGAATATTCCAAGCGTTTATACGAATAGTTAATTTTATTTTCAAAAAACATTATAATGACACACATTTTATGAGACTACGCATTTTTTAAAAACTTTAAACAATCATAAGTTAAAACACAGAACCGTGTCATATCAATTTTTTCTAAGCATGGGTCATGCACACACTGTGATTTTTCTAATGAATCTCTAGATGCTTATTAATGTTTAGAAAACTTTAAAAAAACATTTTTCTCTTCATGTGATTTTTGTTGAAAATCAACCTTTTTGTTTCGGAGGACAGAATAGTGGTATTCCCAAAGATTTTTTATTAGAAATCATAGTAAAATATTTTAAATGAATACTTATTTTACCAACTCGACAAAAGTATACCTATCCATTAATTATTATGGTTTGATTAGTTTATTTTGCGTATTGGATTTACGTTGTTAATTGAGAAATTTTAGAAATTAATGATGTTTAATTGATACATTTAAAATTATATCTTGGATTGAGAATTTAGACTCATTAGAATTTAAAAAATAAAATACTCCGTTGAATTAAATTAGTTTTAAATAAATGTAACTAATTATTCCTAAACAAACACAAGAGATTTCTTTAATTTATTTTATTTTATGTCTAAGGTAAGACCAAAAATACTAAAACTATTATATTTAAAATCTTCTGATTCACTTTTCTGATGTATCATGAATTAAAAAAAAAGATTACCAGTTATAATTGTAAATTTTAAATGCAGATACTTAGAAGTTACTACGTAAATAGTTCAAATAATTAATACATTTTAAAAATTCTACTATTTTTGAATTGTTTCAATTTAACCTAAAATATATTGAGTAAATAACTCCCTTTGATTACTGTGTTATTTTATCGTTTTCGGACGAAACATTTTATTGATTATCAACTTATGCACCTGAATCTGTGATATAACTATTTCCAAAAATGCATTTTTTATTATTATTTGTTATTCCCGAGATATTAATAATTAAGTTCAATTTGAAACGACTTTTATATCTCAGAAACGAGCGGATTGAAGTAATGTGTATTATTATGTCATAATAATTCTACTATTTTAAAATTATTTCAACGTAAAAATATAAAACCTGTTACATACCTTGAAGTGGTAAGTACTTAAATATATAAATTCACTAAGACATTAAAAAAAAAACCACCTTAGAGAGAGTCATTACAATTTCTCTTCAGTCATACTCATGTTTTATTTAGTCATGTTTTCCCGTGTTTTGATTCTTGAAAATCCCTCATTGTTCTCAATGTTTCCTATTTCTCTCTCCATTCATCTTGATTGTGGACGTAACTTGACGTATCATCGAATAGGGGTCGAGTGTCACATCTGCTCTAAGTTTTGTTTGGACAATATCTCAAAATAAAGGCGAAATTCCTAATGGAAATACCTTGTCGTTAAGATGAAGTTTCATATTTACTTGGTCTGTGGTAAATTAAGTTTTCAAGATGTGTTCATTAAAATAAAATGTCAAATAAAATATTCATATTTGAAAGTGGTACACCAAATGCGATGATTAGTAAGACAAATTTTAGCCAGATAGTCAACAATCAATCTTTTTTTTTCGAAAATCAGTCCAGCGATTTTATGGATTTCCGAATTTAAAAGTGTTTATCTGTAACTCAGTAATAAATTTGTTGATTACTTTCATTTTTTTTATCGTACATTAAAAATAATAAAACATAAAACGGATTCAAACCATTATGAAGAACTTCATCCCTACGGAAAATCGGATACAAAAAATGTTTTCTGAAGTGCGGTAAAAATTCATTGAATTTTACAGCAAAGTTTTGTGAAAATTTACGAAAAAATAAACTTATTAGAACGACATCACTTGTTCATATGAATCATACAATAATATTATATATTTGTGTATCTGAGAAGTATGTTCACTAGGGATGGAAAGACTGAGAAATATATTAAAAAGAGGGTGAGTGCCGGGAACATGGTGAAGACCAGTGGTGAATGGTGATTTTATTTACAGGTAAGCTTTAAAAAAATATCATACCTTCATAGTAGGTACATAATATAATGTAAGTTATATATAGTATAAATTGCTATTTTTTCTGTGGTTCTGTGTGATACAAAACTCTCATCTATGAAATCAACTCAAACTACGTAACTTTGTGATATATTATATTGTGTATATATAATATCCGTTAATCTAACACATAACTCATATAAATTTTTTAAAAATTAAGTCAGGTTTAGATCGGGTTGTGGTCCTGTGGCTAGTGTCTCGGACTCACGGACCAAAGGTCTGTGGTTCAAATTTCACTCTACCCCAATTTGATTTCATTTTTAAATAGTGAGTTATTTACAACTCGTTGAAAATGGCCCTCAAAATGAAATATTTGGGTAAAACATAAAAACGCAAATATTTATTTTTCTATTAAAAAAAAGGATACTCTCATTATGATTAAAATGTCAACTGGCCGATTTGTTCTAGAAATGAATAATGCCAAAAACAGCCGCGTCTAGCGCCACGTGTGTTGCGAGTCATATGTCAAAAGTATAATCGCAAAGAAAAATAGTCCTTAAGAAATATTGTTTGAAATACTGTTTTCCAAATCAAGAATCTTCAAAAAATTGGTGTAATCTGCAAATAAACTCTAGAAAAAAATCTCGATCCTGGATTCAATATGATCAAAATACAGTATACTTATTTGTATGAAGAAATAAGCTGGAGTAGTCAGCTAGTTGCTTGTCTCATTGCTGGCGCAGGGCGCGTTTTATTAATATTTTTATTTATATTTGGAGAAAAATACAAATGGTGGTATTGATTCATAAGAAATTGTAATTTTTTGTTAGTTATTCTGTTAATAAAGTCACCGTAAAACATTATTATGGATAGTCATATATAAAGGAGGCAAAACTAGCAGTTCACAATGGAGTTCTAATGAATGGAAGCGAAGTATGGAATCGGAAAAATAATTCTGAAAGTGAAATAAATGATTTCTAAGTGCGATCCCTCAATCAAATGTGTGGTAAAATGATGTATGATAGGTGCAAAAATGTCGAGATCTGTGAACTGTGTAAGGCTGATACATGCATTATCGACAGAATCAAGAAAGAAGTGCTGCGTTGGTTTGGACATGTAGAGCGAATGGACAGCGAACGAACGGCTAAACGGATCTACGATTCGAATGTTGATGCATGCAAAAAACGAGGAAGGCCGAGAAAGACATGGCACGATCAAGTCGATCAAATGCTTAAAGATGGAATAAAAATCAAAAAAAAAAAAAAATTTAAAAATCGCAGAACTTTCTCATTGAGAAAATATCTCATAAACTTTTTAAGAAATTGTAAGTGCTTTAGATTTTTTACATATGGTAAAATGTATGATATTTATGCCAAGGAGTAGTTTTCACGTTTTCAAATGCTTTACTGTTAAGAATATTCCCTTTAATATTTCTTGAGTGCTAAAGAGAAAAAATCTATTTTTAATCAGAAGATTGAAATTCTTGGAAAACATTTCTGGAACTATCCATTAGTACTTTTATCGGATTTGGGTTGGGCAACTATCTTATTCTACTTGGATATCTTATTCGGTATCTTCAGTTAAATTTTCACAAAAATCTCTATGAAAATGAAAAAAATATCTATTATTCATAATCATTCAATATTAAGGTAGCCATAAACAAACCAAATATTAAACTAGAGATTTTTAAGCATAAAGCTAAGAAATTCGTTGAAATACAGAAAAAAATCATAAAGCAGTGATCTCTTTAATTCGAACAAATACCCAAGCGTGGTATTAATAACACAACGGAGCATTTAAAACAATTTCGTTTTTACATTTCAAATATGTTAATTAAAAAGTACCTTTAAATCCAAATGTTTACATACTTAACTAATTAAATCATTCAATTAAATTAACAATACAACACAAATGTAATTACACTTTACATAACACGATTTGTTTTTTTTTTTACATAAAAAAAGATGTTAGATAACAAAAGTTCAACAATAATTATGCAATTAAAACTTTAATAAATAAAGACTACTGTGATGTTGAACTAAAATAAAAAAGTATAAATATGAAAAAATAAAATATCTACAAACATGTTTATAAAGAAATCACTAATATGAATTATTATACGAAGTTAGAGAGGATAATCCATGTCCGCTCCCTGGGTGGAGCATGTGGTGACCATGAAATCTCTCCAGCCTACCCAAGTCAGATCCGCGTTCCTTGGTTCAGACGTGAACTGCCGACAAACTGTCAGTACTGGACGTCAAGGATCGCCAGAACCAGATGCTTTGTAAAGTAGGCAAGCGTAGTTATATTGGTTATTATGGTAAAGGCTCATGAGAGGCATCCGTAATAATATATCGAGGCTATACTGAAAAAATGCATTGAGTCAACAGTCTTTATATAATTTAAACATTATTAAATATTGGTGCAATATGTTGATTTCAAATTTTTTGCTTTCCCTATAATAGAGATTACTTTTTCAAATTAATAAAAAAAATAAAGAAAATTCTGGGAGAAATAATGCGTTGAAAGAATAAAAAAGCTTAAAATGCGATAATTTCGGAACTTGTTTTAATTTATAAATGCATTCAGTCAGTAAAGCCTTGATTTGGCCCATCCAGCCGTATCGTTTCCCCTTCATTCCGGTTGTCACCGGAGGTTGCTGCGCCTGTTGTCTTATTTCTAATTTTTTTACGAATTCATTTAAATCATAAAACATTACCTATTTTTTTGTATGAGAGTTATATATTAGCCTCTGCAAAAAAAAAATTATGTGCAATAGTATTAATAATATTATTTTGTTTGTGATACAGTTACAAAAAAAGAATTAAAAATAATTACAAATGTAAAAAACTATAATAATCTAGGACAATAATTAAAACCCATTAATACCTCTCGACAAAAATAAAACGTTTTTAAATTATTCATGTGTGAAATACGTACTACGTGAGATTTAACCCTTTCAGTCTAGATGTTCATTCAAATAAACCCGATATTTAAGTAGAATAAATATAAAACAACTTTGTGTAAAACCATTTTTTTTTCTACCGACTGGTTTCAAAGCTACACAAGCTTCTTTACCTTAGTATACTTAACTAATGAATTCTATCTTATTTTATTTTTTAAAGTGTATTCTAAATATTACATCGATACATATAGAGCCAATAAATTAAGTATTTTTGTCATGTTGTCCTTAAGAAGGGAAGTGTAAAGTGAGATGGATATAATCATTAAAACTAGACAGAAGTGGACTCAGGGAAATATTGTTTATTTGGTTATTTTTTATTCTGAATCCCTTTTTTAATTTCTGATATTTGTTGTTTCATTTTTAAATTTTATTTCCGATACATCAATTTATTAATTTTATGCTTTTTTATAAATTATGTACGAAATTTATGATTTCTTTTCTCTCGTACTAACCGAAATTAAATAACGGCGAGCTTATTTTTCAATTACAGAAATTCCTAAGTGCAGCTCGTTCGAAAAGTTTATTCTTTAGTTTGACAGCTTGCTTCTGGCTGGTTTGTTTGTTTATCGAAAAAATTGTCATCTTTCCGAATAATATTTAAGCCAAGTTGTTGATATATTTAGTTGAAATTTAAATAATTTAATCGAATAAAAAGACATTGTAAAATAATAACACATTTAAAATGAAAATTTTAAATTCATTAACAGTTTAAGACCCATAATTCATTGAAAATGAAAGTGAAATATTTTAAGAAGTATAAATTTTAAAAAAAAAGTTAAAGTATCCTAAAAATTTTCAATTAATTCCATTAGTAAAAACACAACACAAAATGTTTTTGTATATCCACAGGAATTATTTCAGGTCTGAAAGAATAAAATGATTTGCCATCTACTACGTTATGATTTATTACCATTTATCTTATTTATCATATAAATGTGGTTTTGCCTGCAAAAATCAGATCTCGAAATTACAATTTCTTCAGAACTGAGCTTTAAGAAACATTCTTGGACTAAAATGGGATTCCCATGTCAGGATATCAACCGACAAACAAAGATACTTCCTTTCAAGGTGATGCCACTGCATGACGTAACCAATACTATTTTGAATATCATAAACTTTTCTGCACACACAAATTTAAAATACACATTTGGTCATGATATTCACAATTACAATACGCGTTACTCAGGGAATCTTCTTGCAAAATTCGGTAGTAGGTCTTTGGAAAATATTTGCCATTCCAAATATAATAAACTACCCGATGAGCTAAAATACGAAAAATTGAATAAAAAATCCGCAAATGCCGCAATTAAAAAATATTACTTAAATTTTTTTGATAGTGATAGTTATTAATACTATTTTGGATGTATTAACTATGTATGATATTATGTGTTGTCACAAAAATGTTTTTTTTTTATGTTCGGTCCCAAATTTGTTTCTTTAATAACTCTTGAGAGTATAATATGTACCTTTTGTAATATATTTTATACGAGCTAAACCCGGAAAAGCTTTGCTATTGCTTGATTTAAGTTTTTGCTAAGATTTAAAAATGAACACAATCGAAAGTTTAATATAAATTATTGTATTTAGTTTAAATTACATATGTACGCATACCTTATTATTTTTATTATTAGAATAAGAATAAAATTTTCTGTATCAGTATGCTTTGCGTTTTTCAAAAATAGTTATATTTGTATACTGTGCTCTGTGCGCTCGAAGAGAACAGATAAAATTGTTCTTTTTTACGGGTTTTAATGGTTCTAGTTCCCATAATAAACCATTTTAAAAAAAAAACAAAACAATATAGAAACATGCCATTTGTAAGTATCAATAATGAGTAAAAAGAGCTCTGCGCTAGTGTGGCCACGTAGACCAAATGGACAACGAAAAAACGGCTAAAAATATTGACAATGCAAATGTTCATAGATGCAGAAATAGAGGAAGACCGAAAAATACATGGCATGACCAAATCCAACAAATACTTGAAGATGGATATGGCAATAGTTGGAATTATCGGCACGCGTGCATGAGATGATCTATGACTGCAGAGGAAGCGAGATCTGAATGCAAAGATTAAGTAATGTGGCGTTCTATCCTCTCTCTTTAGCCTTAAGGGAAACGGCGTGATGGTTTGTTGTTGTTATTGAAAAAAAAAGACATTTCCCTAATGCCATAATTCAGAGAGAAAATACGTGAATACGTTTGTATGAAGAAAAGTTGGACCGCATTTCCTCTTAAGGTTAAAAATAATTAAGTATACTAACAGAACTTTACGAAAAAATCTTCAGTAAAAACCGTTCGGATAACGTAAAAAAGTAACTTTTCATTGGTAAGTAGGTACCTAGGTACCGGTTTATGATTGAATTCCAAAACATAAAATAATAAATTATTTTCAAATAAAGAATTCTTTTAGCAATTGTCAAACTCTGCTCAGGAATGCACATGAGTCAAGAATGCGATTTTCAAAAATGTATAAAATATCAGTTGATATTATTTTAGTATAACCAAAAGTCCAGAAAAAATAAAGAAAAGGGTAGAAATTAAAAGGAATTCATTGAAATAATTTGATTGGGATCTATAAAAAAGCGAATGTTGTCTGTTAACATAAAAATAACACCCATCCATTTTTTTTGTGTACCCATTCTCGGCGAATGCAACCCTAGTGATGGATAAAAAAAACATTTTCGGTTCTAACTTTTTTGTACTTAATTAATTGAAGATTTTATGAGTTATAAACCTTATTGCAGCAAAGACGTACATTTATCTGAAAACCGCACGTAAATCGGTCCGGTAGTTATCGAGTCCATCGAGGAGAACCATTGGAACATTGCCTTTTCCATATATAGATATTAATAATAAATACAAAAAAATATATATATACATGTATTTCGATTTATTCACCATTTTGATGTGCGTCTACTCTCAGTAGATGGTATAGTTAAATACCTACGCAATTCAGATCACTCACTTACAAAAGCTATTTCTGGTATTCGGAGCCATCCAGAATAAGAGAGAAAATTGGGAATGAGATGTTTTCCTAGGGAATCTCTTGAATGAGAGTCCCATAGCAATTCTATGTAATAACCACCTACGTACGTGTTTCCATTAACGCGGTAACATCTTCCTTTGTTCACACATTGAGGATAAATCAAAATCGTAACGAATCCCTGAATTTGGATGATCAGATTTGTTATTTTGGATACTTCTCTGGAGACATATTATAATTGGATTTTTCATTTGGTTTAAATAAACCGTATATCACTGCGTTCAAAACCAACAATAAAAAAGCTTTGAAACAAATTTAATGTTTATTTTTTATGTAAATATTATTCATGGTAATTCATTATAATAATTGAAGAAATAAAAGACAAGTGATACTTTAACGCACACCTACCATCACGACATGTCTCCTAAGAGGTAGGTGGAGAGGATAGACTGCCACTCACGCCTATCCTGATATACATTATTAGCTTCTTCCACATTCATTCATATTGTCATAATATATGAGATTCGGCTGTGTCTGCTTTTGACATGACCAGACTCGAAATTTTGGCTCGTGATACCACTTCCTTGGCCGTCCTTGTCCTATGATGCCATTTATTCACGCAATATATACATACAATGCCTGTGGGGAGTATGATTGGTCAGTTGAACAGCCTACCGAGAGAGGTGGATCTTTTCCATGCTGGGATTACCAGTTTTAGACTCATCGTCTTTAACTATGTTATTTATTTTATTTTATTTTATAAACATAAACGGCAAATCTGCCTTTTACAAACATTTATAATATTAACATATCTGCCTTAGTATTTTTAAAAAAATTTTTAAACATGAATTTCCTTTTACCAAAGATTAAAAAAAAAAAATTAACCTAAAAATTATACAGCATATTCAGCATAATGTATATTAGATACGTATTCGTCTTTGTTCACTTTTGTTTTTATAGAGTAAATGTTGAACCAATCCTATTCGGTTTTTTTAAAAACGTATTTTGATAATTACCTATTAATAAAATATATGTACATTTTGTATTTATTTTATTTTTTAAACACTTTGTACACATACGATATTAAGGATGGGCATATAAATTGTGAAAATATTGAGTCAAATGGTTTCTGATTTCACAGTAAGAGACAGGTGATATAGTCAAATATCTCTGGCATCGAATGACCGCCTCCCTTTGACCCACAAGAGCCCCCGCCGCGCCGTCCGGCAATCTATCACGCTGTCAAGCCCCATTCACGCTTCGGTACGCCCGCCCCGCCCTTGTTACGCCAGACACGAAGGCTATATTAGATTTGCCCCGTACATGGGAAATATTACACTTATCGCGTCATCCAAAAAGGATTCCACGTAAAACGAATGTAGAAAAAAAAATGTAGATTTTTTTTCATCGCTTATCCGAAAATGTTCGAATAAGTTAAACATAGAAATTGCATATAAAGTAAATTATTGAATAATATGGCAAAAGATAAAATAAATAATTAAATAGGTTGTCTGTATCCGGGCAGAAAAAAAGTGCATTTCTGTGAGTGGAATGTGTATTTTTCATAATGCTTCCTATATCTTCTTATTCCCACCTGCGGATAAACCTTTAAAAATGTGTTGTATAAATCTAAATAATTTCCTAGGAGGCAAAATCCCGTCATCGTCTCCTAAATCAGATTTTTTTTTTACGTATTCAAAAATACTCAATATATTCGTTAATTTGCGAAAATATTGAGTGTTATTATAAGTTGGGTCTGTTTTTTCATCAAATAAATAGGAGGAAACAACAAAAAAAAAATACTGCAAGTCATTCTCCTTCATTATTTGTCAAAAAATTAACAAATAAGTAAACAATTCAAAGCATCTTTACCGTTCACTGTATTAATACTACAAGGAGCTTTGGAACCTTTTTTCCTTTGATTGAACGTGAACAGAAGGAGATGTTAAAAATGCTCAATTTCGACTACTTGACATTCCATTTTCAAGGCTTGTAATCAAATAAATTAATATATTTAGCATAAAAGCAAACACAATTTCTTGTAGAACAGAACATTTTCTTTTAAATGACGTATTATCTTTAGGGAAGGCTGTGGAAGAAATGGAACATTAAAGACTTTTTGATTTTTTAGAGATTGCTATGCCAATACGATAAAATAAAAATTCTTTCAGTTGGGGCATTTTTAATTCAATCATAAACATACATTCACACATATATATAAATACATATTCATGTTGTATGTTATACACACATATTAAGTTCATACATATCATTAATACTTTATACATTATACCACTTACTACATTTTTATTACATTTTACATTTATAAATACGTATTGATCATTCACCAGTTATTCCATATTCTATCGTAGTAATCCATTCCCGTTCGAGAAAACCAATTACGGACACCAGATTTGAATTCTGAAAATGACTCAGACTCCTTTGTCACCTGATCCAGTAAATTAAAAATCCTTGGACCTACCACAGAGAAATGCTTTTTAGCCAAAGTTGTTTAACTTTTTGGTACGTAGTAATTCACGTTAGAAAAATATATTTTTATCATTTTTTTTGTGTTCTTTATTTACAACCCGTGGTCCAAATTTGGGTCTTCGTTTTCCACCATGCTTCATCGGATACAGATAAGTTTAGATATACCACTGTTTCAGTTTCTGCAAGTTCAATCAATGGGTTAATTTTTTTTAAATTAAAAGGAATACATATATATCGCATTCTCCTAATCCTGATATATTCTAACGTGTAATTATATTGAATGTTATTCCAGCCTGTTCTGTCAAATTTAAGATAGTAGATGCTCTCTAGATGTGTAACTATCCAGCTATTATCTGTCCTATAATACCTCTTTTAAAAAGTGAGTAGATGGCAACGTTTAGTAGTTGACATATCGCAACAGAGATGAAGAACATTTAAGAGAAGGTAATATAGAAGTCTAGGCATCTACAGGGCTTATGACCTGTCAATGGCTGGTTTAAGTGGCCACTTTATACACTGTGTAACATTCACCATTTTGCCCATATTTGAACATCTTTATCCCTTCAATTATTTCATATGTTGATGTTTGTGAAGTTAAAGAGCTGAAACCTTTATTTATGCGGGTGAGATTCATCTCATTGAATTATTTCACCTACATACTAGGCAATGCCTGAAAATGTTATTTTTTCAATTTCTATACTTCTTCATGGACCAGGTAATTTATCAACAGGGAGTTTTAATCCAGTCCTTGTCTACAAAAATTTTGACAAACTCAAAATATTGTCTAGAAGTTGTATTTTATGACTGCATGGGGGTGGCAATGTTAACGAAACTGTGCCATTGGTTTTAGCCTCACCAATAATAGCAAAATTTAAATAGTAATTGTTATCTTAAATCAACAGCATTCGATTTTACTTATTAATTTTTCCAAACTATTTTTTTTATTTACATTTGTTACATTTTTTATTAAGTAGTATATATTATTTTGTTTATAAAAGCTAAAAAATCCCAAATAGGTATGGCCAGTGCGTAAGTACGCTTAATCGAAAATACATTATGAAGTTTATGTTGTAAATGCATTTATAAATACATTTAAAAAACATATAAAATTTCAACTTACATTCTGGGTTATTTTTTTGAAATATGAGTAACTGAAAAATATGAAATTGAAAAAATAGATGGAGGATCATTTTTTAAATTGAAGTTTGATAAAATAATTATGAATAAATACGAAAGCAAAAAGTCTACCTGGAAAAGAAAACATTAACATTTTTATTTTTCACCCAGTTTATAAATGAACTATTAGAAAAAGAGAGGCTTAAATGATCATTATTCGTTGTGTCTTTAAAGTAGGAGTTATACAGTTAAGGGACAAGGACATTTGCATGCCTCAATCCTAGTGTTGTTTAACAAAATGAATTATCTTTGGTGGCTTCGGAAAACATTATGTGTATGGTTATTTGGGAGGAATTAGGTATGCCCCAGTCATTTTGCAAGTTAATGCCTCTTACAAAACACTAATTTCAAATAAAGTATCCCAAATTGTGATCTAAAATGTGAGGTAAAAAAATTTTATCAGTAATCATCTGTTGAAAACTACGCAACCAACTGAACCAAAACTCTTTCCATAATTTTTTGAGGTGTGTGTTTTTAGGGCAGCATTTGTCTATTTTTGTTTTATATTATTCCGTTTCGGAAATATAAAGGGTTTATATTATATATAAATATATTTAACTTGATATGAACATGTCATCCACACGTTACAAACAATATTGAAACTAACCTCACCCAGAATTTCATATCTGATTAATGATGTTATCGTGACGTATGTTGGTAACTTTATCAAACACCATTATTAATGAATGTATCATAACGTTAGTTCTGTTTTGCTTTGTTATAACATGATTGTTGTTTGAATAAAGTGGAAAAAAATATGAGATTTTATCCGTATCCGGGTGGATGAAGAATACAAGATGATCCTGGACAAGTATTTTTTACTCGATGGCTACTCAAATGAAAAATCCTTAAAAAATTAAATTGAATGGAGTTAATTTTTCCTTGAAGTATAATGGTTTAAGCGTTGGCTTAGGGTTCCAAGTTTGGTCCCTGGCAGAGTGGACGTTGATTAATATTTTAAATGTTGTAAACGGGATACGCTAAGGGCTTCAAATTAAAGATTTTGTTTTATATGATAGAATTGGCTCTGCACTATGTAGAATACGCTACATCTGGTTTACTTATGCAGTTCAATATGCACCACCGGATGCGGAAAGGGGAATAATGATACTTTACCAAAATAAATATTTATTTGTCATTTTTAACAAATTGTAAAAAACACTAGATTAGAAAATGGGCAGTGGAGTTTGATTCGAACCACGGACCTCCGATCTTTGAGTCCGTAACACTAACCAGGGAGTCACAACCCGGTGCAATTCGATTTGTGATGTTGGACACCACTATTGCATTTCTACCCCCCTCCTTGGTACGTTCGGCTCGACAATTCAATCAGCTGTTCGATTTCGGCTCGACCCTTCGGGTGTAATTACATCATGGCCAACGGCGAGCAACGTTATCGCTACACGGGCAGAAATTACCGATAGTGGCATTCTAATGGAAAAATCTGCCATGTGCAGTATTCTGGACCACCCCCATAATAAAACACGATGTAATTGGAAACAACGCAATTTTTCATAATATTGAAATTCACGTCTGTCGACTATCTCTACAAAGAGGCGAGGGCAGAAAAAATTTAAATGAGTGACAACTTTAGTAAATAATAATGTGAATTATCTTGAATAGCGTTGTTACAATGCAGCGTTGTTACAATGCGTTGTTACAATACAGATAATTTGTTTGTTATTTTAAATAAACAAAATAAAGAGTTGTTCTCAGAGCGTTACTTTTTAAATGATACGAAAATATCACCATACAAGAAAGCTATGAATTTTTTTTTTTTTAAAACTGATTTGAAAATATTTGATACACAAAATGCCATATTTGCCAATGGACCAGATAAAATCAAATGAGAAAATGTAACTTTTTTTACAATTATGAATTTATAAGGGTCTATGAAATACTGTCGAGTAAGACAGTCGTTTGTGACTGTTTAAATATACTGTAGTATTTTGCCCTGAATCTTGACGTCACGAGTGTCAACAAGACCAATCATGTTACGTTTTTATAAAGGCGTATTTTCGACAATTTTATTTTTATGATGAAGGAATTTTTTTTCTCACAATACTCATATTGATTTGAAAATCTAATTAATTCTGTTAAATTCACTTCACATATTTTTATAAGTGTTTGTAGTATGTGAAATTATTTCTCTATATGTTAGGCTGGATGAGACAACAACGTTTACTTTTACCTGTTTCCACTATCCATTTTTATTTTATTTTGAAATATTTTATTGTCACATACTAACTTAATTGTCAATTATCGTTAGTAATATTGTAGTAGATTTATTATTATAGATAATTTGCGTAAAGTGATTTTTTTTTTTAATCACCCAAAAAACGCTCCAAAATAAATACCTAACACGTATTACTTAATTACTTTGTTATATTACAGCACGTTTTGCAGCAACAAAGCGCATGTGCATTATGAAATCTATTCCCCATATAAACTATTTAAAAGTTGCCGTTTCAGTGTTTTAATTTTACAAAATAACCGTTGGCAAATAATTTAAGGTAGATTTTGATACGCTCTGCAACTACAGAGCGCATGGGCGGTTGATATTCTAGACCTGTTGTTGACAGTTCAATTTTTTTTCAAAATACTTAGTACGATAAATTTCACTATTGATGATATTTATACTCGGAAACTCAATTAACCCCAAATGATTTATAACGGCTGGTGGTTGCATCTTGAAAAAAGTAAATTTTGATTCTTTTTTAAATTTATTAAAGTAAAATCAACCAAAACGGTATTAAAAAATACATAATACTAGTAATAAAGGTAATATAATATAAAAGCATGTCACCATTTTGTGAGCTTTTTTACTCCTCTACACCGACTAGCTGCCGGTCCTCAAATATCAAGTTTCTTTGCCTTATTAATACAGAGATAATATAAATACGATTCATGTGATGAGATCAAATTAAGTTACCTTGCACCATTGGGTGCAGAAAGGGGAATGATGATGATTATGAGTAATTTGTATATTGTTGATAGAATGATTTATTTTATTTTTCATATGGTGAAATTGGCTTCGCACTGTTGCGCTGTTTCACTGATTTTTTTTTAGTGAATATTATTACTAGATCAATAAATTCACAAATAATCAGTTGCTGTCGGAAAATTGGTATGGGTTAGGTTAGGTAAGTTGAGAGGCTTAAAACTAAAAAGTATCAGAATAGTCGATTTTGACAAATGTAACATTTACAATAATAAATTGATGTCACTTTTGTACTAAACACATCTTTATGTATATAATTCCTCTGTATGTGTGATGTCACTGAACTCCTTCTAAACGGCTTAAGAGATTTAATTGCGGTTTTCAGAGAAAAATAGATCTTTGCGCTGTGCGTGTTCGTAGATATTAAAATCTCCAATCTAACGTGTAAAAAATAAGTAAAAAGCATAAATGTTTTATTCATCGATCTACCAGGGTTGCATTTGAGAAGAATGCATTGACAAAAAATGGAAAGATTTGGTTTTTTTGTATATTAAAAAAGGTTATTTTTTAATGTTTACAAACAGTGTTTGTTTTTTGTGGATCTCAACCAGATTTTTACCTTAAATTTCTTATTTTTTCTCTCCATTTATTTCTTTTTACTGGATTTTCGGTAATACTAAAATAATATTAAATTCAATACATTTTTAAAAGTCATATTTCCACATAAGTACACCCTTCTGTTGGTGAGAAGACCAGAGTTTGACGTTTGCAAAAAGAATGCCATATTTGAAAAAATATTTATTTTATGTTTTGGAATTCAACCATAAACAAGTACCTACTTAAACTTAAAATTTGAATAGAAACAATTTTTAGTTTTGGAATTCAATCACAAACAATTACCTAGGTACCTACTCATCAATAAAAAGTATTTTTCCAAGGCAAGCCAACCTTCGGACAGGACAACGTCTGCTAGTAAATATTTATAATTTAATACGACTATAACAAATTTATTGCAAATATAATATTTTTTATAATAAAGTCGTTTAAAAATTGATCAGGTATAAAGTACTAGTGTTTTAAATTACGCGTGTTCCGTCCTTTTTGTCCAAGGGACACCTAATAACTAAAGGAATTCCCTATCTCTCCGTAATAAAAACATAACGATAGTACGGCAAATGAGAAAATTTACGGTCCGCTGTATTTTTATTACAAACATATACGTTTTATGTTATCCTGCAATAAACACCGTACATTCTCGTATACACCGGCTTGCCGGTATTTTCAGTTGGCGAAATAGAAGCGAGTGTGTTCATGAAATTCCACGAATTGTGTAATTAAAAACTGTTAAAATTGAGCGCGTTATTTCAAAAAATGCACTGTCCAAAATACAGTGAATTTGTGTAAACGAAACTCCAGTAGTGTGCCTAAGTAGGTTATCTAAAGTACCAACAGTCGAATTGGTCTGCATTTTATTGCTTACAAAAACATATAAAATTAAATGAACCTTTTGAAATTGAGCGCCACGTGGCTTAGCTGTTAGCACGATTACATATTACAAATAATAACAACCATGAGTCGATTCACGCATGAAACAAAATGTAGTGTTTAACCTTTATCTTGGAACAACGATTTTTTTATACATTTGATGGTTGAAAAGATTTCAGAACCCCGAACAAAAATATCATTACTATTTTCTTCTTATTGCGGTGCCTTGTCAGGTTCCCCCGGCGTTGGCGATCACTACAGCGAAAGCATCTCGGTCCTGCGCTACTCATACTCCACAGCCAGGACCACTGCTTATTAAATAGGGGTACTCGCCATAGTGATTACTGGGAAAAGATGACTAATGATTTCCCGTTGCCTTCTCTGTTGGATTTTTTTTCGGGGTTACCTTCCCTTAACTGACAATATTCTGAGTTAGTCCAAATTTTTGTAGACTAATTTTTTTTGGTTCAACTCCCTGGAAAGCTGTTTATATTATCATATTACAACAGAAATGAAGAACATTTTAGAGTTCTCTTCTTCAAAAATTTGGACAAACTCAAAATATTGTTAATAAATCTACCTGGTGCATAAAGAAGTATAGAAATGGAAAAAATAAGATTTAATTAAATTATTTCATGTAGGTGAAATAATTTAATTAGATGAATCTCACTCGCATAAATATAGGTTCAACATCATCAAAAACATTTCTTTTAATAAACAAGGTTTATTAATTTTTCTTAAGTTATCAACCAGATTTCGACAACCCTAAGGCCTATAAATTGTTTGTATGAAAACAAATCGAGTTCGGCAGGTAAATTTGCCCAATTGTTTTTAGATGAATATTTTATTAGTTAGCCATTGAAAATATGCTCAAACGTCATTTTTGCCCTTTAAGTAATAATGCAATAAAGTTGTTCTTAGACAAGAACGCCATATGAGCTACAGTTCAACAAATAATGGTTGCGGGCAAACATGGAGGAACGTGGAGGTAATTTTGTGCGCCATCAAAATTTTAAATTGCTGGAAATCTCATTTAAATATGACTGAATTTACAATTGCAACCCATTTCAATATCTACCAAGGTCATTCTTCGTAATTAAAAAGTAAAGCACAACTTACATTTTTTTGGAGGAAATCAACATAATTGCAAAAAAGCGGGCAAAATTGGATTCGCGGTACTCGATAATAGTTGGAACAATCCTTTACCGGAGAGAGGTTAAATACTCGTATAAGCAATTCCTGTAATGACATGACGTGTTTAACAAGTATATTTAGTATATAAACTTAAATGTTATAATATTTGTTATAACAAGTAATGTTACCCTATCAAACTCTAGCAACAGCTTCAATATATTATCGATCAAATAATAAATTTAGACTAATGTTCTGAACTAACATCGTACTCAATATCATATTTTACATTTTAAAGGGAGATAACATACACATAACATAACAACAACATAACAACAACATAATTGAGTTTTTTATGTACCTGCAAATATCAAGCGCTTTAATGATCTACTCTAACTACATGGTAAAATCACTCAATCTAAAGGATAAGTATATTGTTTGAGTACAAAACTGATTATATTACTATACGATAAGCCAATGTAATTAATTAAAGATTGATTTTGTAGACTTATGTTATACTCCCAAGGAGAGAAGGATAAGGTTACTTGAACATCTTGGTGACGTGACAAAAGCCGCAAAATTAACGTCTTTCTTTTACGTGGGCATTCTTGGCGGTTGAATTTCGCGCGGGTTTTATCCTGCGTATTCCACAGTTGCAGGTATAAAAAGGCGGGATGTTATTATCGGTTCTTGCTCGAAGATACTATTGTTGCTATCCAAGTTACCGCGCTTTCAATGCTTGTGAGGAAATAACATGAAGCTACCGACAGGTTTATTCTCGTTCATAGCCGAATTTCACACTAATAGTTGGTGGGAATGTCCGAGAGAAAAGTGTATTATTCCGCGACCGGTATGCAGCTCAAAAGAAGAAAAATGACAAAACACATGTTTTGTAAGAGAGTTTGTACACATGAGTCCAATTTAATTGAGGAACGTAACGTATTATCACTGACATATAGTATTTGTAATGTCCACAGTCTTCAATGATATACAAGCTCGCTACTTAACGGATTCAAAGAAAAATTGTCTGGTGACTTTCTACATGACTTTACACTATGATCAGACCTTAAATTCCAGTGAAACAATAACGGTTTATAAAACGGAGGTCTCATTTCATTGTTACTCAATGGTGCACTGTCTCTGGCAACAAAGCTCAACTAGGGTGACAAAATAACATATACCTTGCCAGTTTAAAGTTTAGAAAAACACAGCTCCGTTATGCTCCAATTATACACTTTACAAGTACTGCACAGTTAGTCTCCGAGTCAGGTTTGCATAAATAAACTTCGTCTTTTGCACTAGTACTTCGAATACTTTTAGAAGTTTTTGTATTAACGCGTTATAAACGGTTTTTTGATAGGCCACTACGTAAATATAAGACAGAAAAACTCAACAGTACTCACTCTAGTCCAGCCTCATTTTAAAGTAGAATCCGGCGTTTTACTGATATATCAAGTGCGTGGTGACAGTTCTGAATCAACTGCAACACAAAGACGATGGCTAGGCAAGAGAATGAAGCACGTGACGGGAAAGAAGGTTGTTTAAACAAGTGTTCATGCTGGGAAGAGGGGGGGGGGAACTAGTAACGAAGAAAAGAATTCAACAAATCAATTGCGTAGCAACAAAAAATCTACCCTCTTGAACTCGAAAGTTTTATTTTTTTTAAATACTAAAAAAATAAAGTTATGTCCCATTACATTGCATCATTTAAAAACGAATGTCATTAAATTTTGTACAAAGTTCGAGTATTTGAATAAAAGAAAGGAGTACGGGAATGGACCTACCTTTGATATGATAAGGATGTTCTTCAATATTGGTGCACTGGATGATAAAAGTTCACAATGATTATGTTATTTAGTGATTTCTGATAACTACTTATACAACGACGCTGACGCGCGACGTTTCCAAAAATTTTCATGCAATGTGATGTAATGTCATGTTTATTTTGTTTCAAATCCAAGTGATCCTTTTTTATAACTTAATGTTACATATATACCAAAGGGTTGGGTTAAGGAAAAGTTGTGAAACTAAGGTAATTGTCCAGGAATAATATCGATAGCTGTTTTTTTTACTTACTACAAATAAAATTAACTTCACACCGTAACGTAAAAGTAAAAATACATGAATGAAGGTAATATTTTTGTCTTTTTATTTATTACATTAATTTTGGTACAAGAGTTTATTTTTCATTGAAAAAAAACTATTTTTCATTATTTAAAACGCGTCTCTATTAAAGGTAGTAAATAAATATTAACTTATATTCATTAAAAAAAAAATAGCAGTTATTTTTTGATAAAAAAATTAGAATGTTTCATTAAATTGTTTAAAAAATAACAGTAGGGTTGGGAGGCGAATAAAAAAAAAATTCAGGAAGGAGCAGAAAACTATTTTATTTTTATAAAAGCTTAGTAGCATAAAAATTGAAAACCGTTGCTTTAGAGTGATATTATATAATTTGTCCAAACACAATCATTTTCAGTACAACGGATAGCTTAAAATGTATGTTTACTCAAATCTCAGAACACACAAACAAATCATAACATTAAAAAGGAAAATTGTATGTTTTGGAAGATACGAAAGATGGGCTTTATACCGGGAAATTGAATTTTCAAATTCCACCGTTCCATTTGTTTTATTAAAATAAAAATAAATTAGGTTATTTCTTTCAATTGAGAACCTTGGTAATAGTCATTATGTTACACGGGTACATTGTTTACATAATTAAAAAAACTACTTTTAACAAGCGAAAATGTTTAAAATACATTTAAATAAGCAATATTTGAGTTTGTTCAAATGTTTGTAGACAAAATACTGGATTTCACCACGTCGGTAGTCATTAAGATAACAAATTACAACAGGGATGGAGAATACCTTAAATAAAGGAATATGGAAGTCTAGGCATTTACAGGGATTGTGACCTGTCATTGGCTGGTTTAAGTGGCCAAGATTTCTATATTCCCTTATTTAAGGTAGTCTCCATCCCCGTTGCAACTTGTTCATCTTAACGACTCCCGAGGGGGTGGAATAGAGTATTTTGTCTACAAACATTTGGACAAACTCAATTATTGTAATAAAACCAACTGGTCCAAGAAGAAGTTTGTAAATTGAAAAAAAAAAATTTAGGCGTTGCCTAGTATGTGAAATAATTCAGTCAGATGAATCTCTTCACAACAATAAAGGTTTCAGCTCTTTAACTTCACTTGGAAGAATTGAAGAAATATGGATGTTTGAACATAGGAAAAATGGTGAATGTTACACAGTGTGTAAAGTGTCCACTTAAACCAGGCAATGACAGGTCCCAAGTCCTGTTAATGCCTAGACTTCCATATTACCTTATTTGAGGTATTCTCCCTCCCTGTTGTAATTTTAAAAATTTAAATAAGCGATGAATTAAGTATCTTTGAAAAAAATAATATTATTCGAATGAAATAATTTGAATATCCACTTAAAGTAACAGATGTTGCTTATAAGCACGTTTTAATTTTTATTTACAACATTTTCAATGATTTTTCTTCAGTTAACAACGCAAAACTAATAATTGATTTATTTTTATACAACAATGTTTGAGTATGTCCAAATGCTTGCAGACTGGCTGGATTTTCTCCCTAGGGAATTGTTCACATTTAAATTTATTTCAACAGAGAGGGAAAACGTTTTTGAGAAGGGAATATGGAAGTCTTGTTGAATTACTACCTGGTAAAAAAAGAAGTATAAAAATGGAAAAATTGTTTTCAGGCGTTGCCTAGTAGGTGATTTGGTTCAGCTGGATGAATCTCACCCACGTGATAAAGGTTTCAGCTCTTTTACTTTACAAAAGTCAACAGATGGAAGAGTTGAGGAAATTTGGATTTTCAAACATGGGCAGAATGGTGAATGTTACACAGTGTGTAAAGTGGCCTCTTAAACCAGCCAATGACAGGTCATAAGCCCTGTAAATGCCTAGACTTCCATGATCCCTTCTCAAAAACGTTTTCCCTCTCTGTTGAAATAAATTTAAATATTTTTATACAGACTGTTATACATTTTTTGAGATTTAAGTCCGAACTCCATGAGAAATTTTATTATAGGTACGTACTGTATATTTTTATTTATCAACATTTTAAGGTATTTATGTATAACATATTATAATCTCACATCAGAAACAAGAAATTGCTTGATTTGTGTGTAGTATTTCATTTCGTTTCTTTAATTGAGGCATGTTAAGGCATGTTTTACTTTTTGTAAAATGTTTCCCTCGGTACGGGACACCCCAGTGAGGGAACATTATTTTGTATAAAAAAAGAATACAAAAAATGTAAATGTAAAAATAAATATAATGAAATATATATTTTTATTTAAATATGTAAGACTTTGATCTCAAATTTTTTGGATAATTATCGTTTTATTTAAATAAATATTTAAAAAAACACGCGAAACAAAAATTGCAGGTTTACCGAGAATTTAAATGTTTTATTATTTGTAGTTTTCTACAATCGTTGCAACTATTTTTTTTTCGTTTTTTTAGAACAAATATCCGGGGCTAGAACCTATTCCAATGATTACAAGTAAGCACCTACAATGTACTTTTAATAAAATCGCATCATATGTGTACACTATATCATAAGTTGAATCAATATAGGAATCCATACTTACTAATCTATTTTTTACACTTGATACGTGGTATTACGATCAATTGTATGTAATGAAGAGTATTTATCTGTGTTCCTAATGACTACCTTAGAAATAAGCGAGTGGACTTTTAAAAAGCTGTGGTAAAAAAAATCGTTAGGGCGCGGTGATGCAACATCGTATTTCCTCAAGCAAAATACGGAAAAATCTGAAGTTCAGACACTTGAAAAAAAAATAGAGACGAACTGTTTAATCATTTATCTCCCATACTTCATAATAATAAAATACAATTTGGCCATGTCATAGCAAAATAATTTGAAAATCATAAATACACCGGTCATTTTACATGCATGCACCACCGCTTACTGCCAATATAACCGACTGAATATCTTTCACGCAAATATTTGCTATAAACAGCGTCTATATCTTCCTTGTTTTAAGTTCCATTTTGTGCTCTCTCTAATACAGATTTGTTGCTGTGTTGGCGTCATATTAATTTGTTGCATCGCAATGATAATTATTTTTTGTATTAAAATCCAGCATATTAATACAAATTTTACTTTCTAAATTAGGTGTAAACATGTTTATTTGAAGAAAACAAAAAATACAACTTCATAATTTAAAAAAATAAGAGAGGTATATCAATTCTCGTATCGTATGTAGACTAGTGTGACGTCACAGGCACACAGGAGTCAAGCTGTTTTATCTTCCTGCTTGCAGAACCAGCCTTTCAATGTTAATGCTAGTAGGAAGAGCAATGTTTTCACTTAACCATATCTTTTTGGATATCGACTTCTTTCATGTTTCTGAAAGAAAATTCAGTGAGGAAAGCTTTCTCTTACTCCAATTACTAGGTATTTTTATTTTAACACATTTTACATTTAAATTCCATTGTTAATTTTTATCGTGTTATGTATGCTTAAAATATATTTTGCAATGCACATATCAAACAAATAAATATTAAAAACTGAAAATTCAATCCACATTTTCCTAACTTTTCCATCTTTTAAATTAATTAAAGTAGAATACCCAAAATCTTTATTTATGTGAATTAAATTTATCTAGCTGAATTATTTTACCTACAACGCGCTACTTCTACTTTAGAAAACGCGCAACGCCTGAAAATATTTTCTAATTTTGATACTTTTTAACCTGTTAGTTAAATCAACAATATTTTGAGTATAGTTAAATTTTTGAAGACATGATAGAATTTCACTTCCTATGTGGTTATCGAGGTTGAAAATTATTGCAACAGATAGGGAAACCAGGCAACGACAAGCTATATGCTTTGACATTAATATCCCTGTTTTAAAAATATTTTCTCTTCTTTTTACAATACATTTAAATCAAAATAACTCTAAAAGGAATTGAATCCAGTTTTGTCTGCAAGCATTCGGACATACACAAACTACTGAAAAACTTGAGCGTTATTTGGGCGTTGCATGGTATAATGGTTAAAACGCTTGACTCATAAACGAAATGTTTTTAGATTCGATTCCTGGCGAGAACACATGAATTAAATGTAGTTTTTCTCAAGCTTGTGTGTGCTGTGCTATAATTTACTACAGAAATTGAGCCTCGTGGGTCCGTATTCTTATGGAAAGTTAAAAATTAGCTTCAATTTTATGCACAAAGTAAATTTAAGTTTTCTGTATGAAAAATATTTTGTATTTACATTTTTTTACAGGTTACCGACGAAAATTCTTTGAATTTTCATACAAATATACACATTTTTGTACATAAATATTGATGTTTGTTTATGCCTTCTCGATGTGTACCGATTAAAATAGCGTTTATAATCACGGCCCTGACATGTTTTAATAATATAAAAAACAATAACAAAAACAATAATATAATTTACGGAAACAATTCAGTAATATAAAACAACCTGAGTGTTTTCAAATAAATAAATAAATAAATAAAAATAAATTTATGTAATAAAACTTTTTTTTTACATATTTGTATTATGTATTAGCTCTTTATACTGTTAATAGTACTTTATTGAACGAATGTATCATATTGAATATTGCGCTTACCCTAAAATAATGGCGATATAAAAGCGATATATTTTCCAAATTGGGTAGCGTACATGAAATGCTGAATACAGAGTCCAGCATTGAATGTCAATTGTGTAGCCGAACGCGTGTGCTTACGGGGAGGGAACAGGTATAAAACGACAAATTAATCCCCTCTCGCTCACGTCAAAACCAGGTGATACCGCGGGATCAAAGCGTCGCTTTTTATTTCCCAATCAAATTACCCGGCACAATAATTACTCCCAACTCGGATGCGGGAAGGATCGATGATTTAAACAAAGCCTGATACTATTGACATTGACGAGGGATCAAATACCCTCGTTCTGAAAATTGCTGCGCCTTTCTACAATTTCTGTAATAATTATTTTTCCTTTTGGGATGCGGGTAAGATATTCGATACAATACGATGAGCCATCGCTCGACAACGGCTCGCATTGATCCGTGCCAAATTCATTCAATTCGTTTGTCACAAGGATTTTTCACTGTTTCAGCTAGGGGTGGATTTACATTCCGTATTTTGTGCGAACTTTTGTAACGAATAGGGTATTGTAGTCGCGACTTCGACGGACACCCCGATTCCGAGATAGGTCAAAAGATAAAACTAACAAAGGGTTGTAATGATGTGAAGGTTGGATACAAGCTCCCAAATCAACTTGATTCTCCTTTTTATTTCAAATTGAAAACTCAACTTAAGTCGAAATGTTTTTTCTTTCTTTCTTTTCGTTCTGAATTTCAGAAGAAAGATCTTCAAGATAATTGCGACATTGTCTTCGTAATGATTCGTAAAATTTTGGTATGAACCAGAATTCGTTTTATATAACGTGTAATTTTAAACTGAAATAATCGTACTTTTAATTAACAATATTTTTAGTTTGTCCGAACCTCTGCAGACAAGGGCTGGATTC
Organism: Micrasema longulum; assembly: GCF_059751315.1. NCBI lineage: Eukaryota > Metazoa > Arthropoda > Insecta > Trichoptera > Brachycentridae > Micrasema > Micrasema longulum. Next base: position 203,915 of record NW_028277492.1, on the reverse strand, counting down.
AACTCCCCGGGGAGCTGTTTATATTAACATATTACAACAGAGATGTTGTTGATAAATCCACCTGGTCCATTAAGAAGTTAAAAAATTAAAAAAATAACATTTTCAGGCGTTGCCTAGTATGAAGGTGAAATAATTCAATTAGATGAATCTCACCCGCATAAATGAAGTTTTCAGTTTTTAAACTTCACAAACATCAACAGATGAAATAATTGAAGAAATATAGGTGTTCGAATATGGGCAAAATGGTGAATGTTTCACAGTGTATAATGTGGCCACTTAAACCAGCCATTAACAGGTCATAAGCCTTGTAAATGCCCAGACTTCAATATTACCTTCTCATAAATGTTCTTCGTCCCTGTTGTAATATGTAAGTACTTTTGATTAGTTAATCCCCAAGTAAAGGTTCCAAAGGCATAGTATTAGTTTATCAAAAGTAGATAAAATTAAACAATGCATTTCATCTTTTAAAATGAATAGTCAAATTACACAATGTATTAAAGATATGTATTGAAATACGGATAGGATATTGAACACAAGGCAAGCTTTTAAGGTCTCGGTGTGTAGTTCTTCAAAACTCGTTACATTATTAGCTTACTTGATTCGTCTACCTGAGAATACTGGCATTTTAATTTATTTCATAGTGTTATCATTCAATTTGATTTAAAAAAACATTTAATGTGTACAAGGACCTAATAATTGGTTTTGAAATAGGGTACGTTAATTAATTTGAATTAAAATTTTTATCATAAAATTGACAATTTATGCGTAAGGAAGGATGTTACTTTAATATTTCTAGAAACATCCTTCCTTTTTTCCTTGTTCCAATTAATGACATCGTTGAACTTGAATTACCGTAATGTGCCGGACAACGCCTACGCTTGGTTCTGGTACTTACATATGAAATACCGAATTTATATGTTAATTTCTGAATCCAATTACCGCTTTTTAATACGGATTTTCCCTTCTTTTTTTTTAATCAAAGTTTTGTATAGGTAAAAATCACGAGAAAAGAAATCGAATAGAGTTAAACCCGCCTCGTAATGCAATGGTTGTCGCGTTTATCTTTCATGCTTCAGATCCTTGGCTCGATTCTTGGCAGGGAGATGGTTAAGTATCGGATTTAAATGTGCTTCGGCACGGCAGTATTTCAATAATCCTAGACGAGGAGTCATACTAATTACCTTCATCGATAAAACAAAAATGATCCAAGTTTGCTGAAAATTGAGATCCAATGCCAGCGCCCTTTGCACCACTGCAAGAGAAAAGGAAAATAATGATGATGACTTGAATTTTTATATAAAAAGTTATTTAATATTATTTACCACTCTGGCAAAGTTTGTACATGTAATTCTTAATTTTTTGTGCTATTTCTGTGACAAGTCTAGTTTACCAAACTTCCTTCTAGATGATTCTATTTAATAAAAAAAACTTATTTGAAGCATTTACTTTGTGATTTTCTATGCTGCGTATTTAGTTTGCGTAAAAATACCATGTAATATTTCCAAATATTTTAAATAATTTCTATTTATAGAAATATTAACTAAATCTTTTTTATTTTTAAATATCTGTCTATATAAATAAGTATATCGTACCACTTGGCATAGTATGTTAATTAATGAAGACTGATTCCTTGCTGTGTCAAGTCACAGGACCGGATAGAATAGATTGGGTAATTTCCTTGTTTTGGAAACAACCAAGAACTTTCCAAGAAGGGGTGTGACAATAAAGGACTTAATTATATTGGGTACTTAATTACATATTTGACTTGATGGTCCTATCTCATTCTTCACTTTTGACCACCCCGAAAGATAGTGGCTCAGTCTAAAAAATTTTTTTTTTGAGCATGATAATAGATTAAAAAATACTAAAGATTTTATTTTCTAACATTAACTTTTTAATAAACTTGTTATGGCGTAGTAATACATAACGCAAAACTCATTGTACCAGGGATTAAAACTTTACAATGAAATAGAAAGCCTTGAAACATTTCAAATTGATTCGAATATATATATTATTGAGAAATTTTATAGAATCGTAAAATTATTAAAACTTTAAACAAGTTATAAAGATGTTTTAAATTAACTTATTAAACAAAAAAAAAAACAAAAAATACAAAACCTTTTTAATTAAATTTGGGTCATAGTTTCACCATGTTCGGGCTTCTTCTTTCACTTGTCTTAAATCAAAGATCTATTTGGTTCTTTACTTTTCTTTACCAGTTAACCTACCATCTTTTTGGTGGTCTACCAGAAGAATGTTGACCTGTGGAAATCTCGTTTGCAGCAATATTTACATGGTCCCGTCAGAACCGCCTCTTTGTCTTGCTCCATTGCACGGTATCTTTAGTTTTACATATCTGTGTTATGACAGTTACTATTTCTGTCCCTGAGGGTTCAATCAGCAGTGGATCTTTGGGTTTTCAACTCCGCTTTTTTCTGGGGGTTTTTTGTTTTTGTTGTGTCTGCTCTTGTTTCCATACTGTAAGTCATTATTGGCCTAACGCATGTCTTCATATGGGGACCTAACTATATATTTGCATATGTTTATAGCATCATACTTTGTTTCCCAGGCAGCCAGCTACTACAGATACTGTATAACAGTACTTTTTTACTTCCGAGTTTAATTTGCTAAAGCTGGATATTTCTACACCTAGATACTAAATAAAGGATACATGCTCTATTGGTTTATCCTCGTTTACTATTTTGCATCTAAAGGAGTGTCATAATATTGCTAAGCACTTTGTTTTTTTAGTAGGAATCGTCATATTAGGCCTATTAGATGCAAGATTAGATGTTGTTTTGGACTATAAACTGACATACAACGAGCATATAGATAATACAGTTAATAAATCACTGAAATTACTTGGCTTCATTAACATAATATCCTCTGATTTTACTCATGTCCGTACAATCAAAACTCTTTATTGCTCAATTGTTCGCCCTCTTCTAGAATATGCCTCCGTGGTCTGGTCTCCATTCTATGTCAATCGCATAAATCACATTGAATCAGTCCAACATCGCTTGCTTCGAAAAATAGCATGGATGCTCAGACTACAGAGAGATTATTATTCTTATGCTGACATAGAGTCAATGTTAAATATTTCTAGTCTTCAAAAACGTAGAACTAATATTGACTCCATATATATGTTCGGCATACAAAATGGTATAATCGATGTTCCATCATTACTGGGACAAGTAAAATTCAATATTCCGACTCGTAGATTGAGAAACAATGAAGTACTGTTCATCGATCAGCATATAACAAACTATGGCCTAAATTTTCCAATGACCGTCTTTGTCGTATTGTTAACTCAAGACAAGATCTGGACTTTTTTGGTTTAAGTTTACAACGATTTAAACGAGCACTGAATAAATAGTCCAGATCTTGTCTCAATGTCCCTTATGTTTGTCAATGCTTCTTTCTTTTTTTTTAAATGTTTTAAACTATTCTTTTATTGTAATATTTAAACCTTATAAATTGTGTACATGGACAATGTCTGTTAATAAATAAATAAATAACATGGAATTTGTATTGCATTTGTTAAAGGTTGTCTTCAGTGCCTGCTCCAAGACCTGCGTCATCTGCGTAGCATATAATGCTGATATTTTTGTTGCCTATTTCATAAAAGGCATTTTCGTGCAATACTTTGTATGTTTTGGGTACCAAAAACCTGAAATTTCTGTGCCCGTATTTAGAGTTTGTGGTTGACCTCATGACTCATCCTCAAATACTAGTAGTGGGGAGTTAAGTTGCACTTATGTTAAATCAGTTGAATGACAGCTAAATTGTATTTATCGTTAAAAACTAGGATGTTTTCTCCTGTTTTAACCAATATTTGTCATTTTATTTAAATAATGTCGAGATCCGTACATTGCGTAATGCTGAGATAAGCACTATCGACAAAATCAATAAAAGAGTTCTGCGTTGGTTTGGACATGTAGAGTGAATGGATAACGAAAAACACCTCAAAAGATTTACGATGCGAATTTTGATGGAGGCAAAAATTAAAGAAGTCCAAGAGGGATATGGCATGACCAAATCCAACAAACATTTGAAAACGGACATGACAAATGTCGAAATAATCGACGCTCGTTCATAAGAAGATGGATGAATGTAGAGGATGCAAGATTTGTATTCAAATACAGAATGACAAGTCATTCTTTCCTCTTTGCCTATCTTAACGGTGAATCAGCATAATGGTTTGTTTGATTGTTTTGTACTCGTTGCGTAGTGTTTGGCGCATTTTCTTACTATGCTCGAAGTCTCTAGTTTAATTTCAGACAAGATAAAAATGAAACATTGAAATAAATGGTGTTTGTACAGTGCGCTATATTACGAATTATTGAAAAATGTCACCAAAATCGAATTATTAAAAACCTTACCATCATGTTACAGAAAAAAAAGTAATGATATAATTAGAGTGCACCTATGGGTGAAGATGAGGAAAAACAAAATTGTTTTTTATTTAATTATAAGTTTTCATTATATTTAATAAATTTTGGTTTCATTTTGAATCATGCAAAAAAAAACAAAATATTTTTTTAGATTTACGTTGTGTAAAAGTAATATTTTGAATTAGCTAAAAATTAGCTACAAAATTCGTTTACACGCGGTGTGGAAGACAAAATATTTGAAAGTTCAGAAATTAAAAAAAATATAGAAAAACAAACAAAAGTAATTTTTTTTCCGCAATTTTTAAAAAAATGTAACATAATTTAAGCCGGTTATAGCAAAGTAAATAAAAAATCATGACTACGATTGTCATTTAACTGGCGTGCACTCTTGTTCACTGCCAAAAACCGTCTGTTTGAACGAATTACTCATCTTGTTTTTGTATCTTTAACACTAACACCTGCCACAGAACAGCACTATATTCCTTATTATAAGTTCTATTGTCGTTCTTCTTTCCATACCATTTATAACAATTTTATTGTGGTATTGGTATCACTTTCATTCGTTTTATTATTCTTCGCAAAATAAGTAAAAATATTTTTTGTACTTAAATTCAGCATAATTTTACTTTCCAAATCGGGTGTAAAAATGTCAATTTGAAGATTACAAGAAATGCAACCTCATCGTTTCAATAAACAAGAGAGATATATCAAGTCTTGTATCTAATGAAGACTCGTGTTACACCAAGCCAAGCATGTTTTTTAAAGATCAGTCATTGTTAACGAAAAGGCGGCCTGTAATGGGAAATCGAATTTCATTCCGTTTTGTAAGAGGTGAGGAGTATTTGAATAAAGGATAGGAACATAGAATGGACACCTACCTTTGATATTGTGTGAATGTTCTTCAATTTCGGGCACTGGTTGATGAAATGCATTACAATATATGTAACTATTTATGATAACTATAGAACGACACGCGACGATTCAAGAACTTTTATGCAATGTGATGTTCTGTCAAAAATGTTGTGTGTTTTGTTTCAAATACAAATTTTCTTATCTTGAATTTCTAATATCTTGATGTCAGGTAGGTACCATACGGCCAGGAATAATATCGATAAATGCTGTTATGTATTAACTTAACAGTCGTAACAAAACCTCATATTAACCTACATGCAAGAATTATTTTATTAAATTTATTTTGCGGTTTGCAGTAAATAGACATTATTGTCATTTCTATCAAACAAAAGGTATTTGTTTTATTACATAAGCTAATTATTTAACTAAACTAACCAAAATTTTAGCTGGACGTCCCAAGATAATAACATTAATCCTCTCAATGACCACTGACCTGTGAAACAAAACAGTTTATGCTTAAATTAACGAACAATGTTTAGTTAGTACTATAATTCAAAGGATTTATTATCTAACCGCATTAATTGACCAAGTGCGTAATTAAAGTAACTATTTCATTTATAGTTTCATATGTCTTTAATTCTTAAAAGACTGTGGTAATTAATCCCTTTGCGAGCGGTGATGTAACATCGTGTCACCATTATTAAAAGACGTATTATTCAAAAGTTCAGAGGATTGAAAAAAAAAAGAGTGGAACAAGCCAAATAGGTAAAATGTGTGTATTGTTTATGAAATTTGTTCTATAGGTCTATATAAATTGATTATGTTTTTTATGATTATTTTAGTTTTTTATTTATTATTATGTGAATGATATGATGTTTATTAGGTTAATTAGGTTTTTTTTGGTTGTTATTAACCGCTGTATTATCAAACAAGACTTGTGGTACTTTTGTAGTTTTCAGATATTATTTCTGGTTAAAGACGGGCGTCGTGTTATTGATTCTGAAGAAAAAACCACACAGTAAATAGTGTCATCTCATAAAATATAACAATTAATGTTATTATTATTTTAACTTTGTTAAATAGCTAATTTAAGACATGTTTCACGTTTTGTAAAATGTTTCCCTCGGCACGGGAAACTCCAATGAGGGAATATTATTTTGTATAAAAAAAGAATACAAATAATGTCAAAGTAAAAACAAATAAATTTAGCTCTGTTATAGCAAAATAATTTAAAAATCACAAATGCGCCCCTGAAATTACGCGCGTGCGCCCCCACCCCATCACTGTCATCAACCGACTGAAAACTGAATCTGTTTTAGATAACACCCGCCACAGAACAGCGTCTCTGTCTTCCTTGTTATGAATTATTTCTGCGTGCTTTCTCTTATACAGATGTGTTGCTGAATTAGCGAACATTCATTTTTCGCGTAGCAAGGATAAATATTTTTTGTATTAACATCCAGCATAGCTTTGCAGATTTTACTTTCTGAATTCGCTGTGAAAATATCCATTTGAAGCTTATAAAAAAATACGACTTCATCATTTAAAAAAACAAAAGATAAATACTTAGTCCTGTATCGTATGTGGGACTAATGTGACATCATAGTTTACACTAGAGTTAAATATGACCCACTTTCCATGTCAGCCTAGATCTTGCCATGGCCAGGTCTGTATGGTTTCTTTGATAGATTCTAAGATTCGAAGATTGTAAAGATTGTTAAGATTGATTGGGTTCAGTTTAATTCAATATTGTTTTTGTTAATAATTCCAATCTATTATGGTTTTTTTCATAAGCCTGTTGATTGGCACAAAAAAAGAGTTTATTTTTATTTTTACTATGGTTTTTACCATCTTCTGGCAATGTTCCAGTAACAATTTCATTTTATGTTCAAAACTAGAGTGATATATATATCAAGTCTTGTATCCTATGTCAATTAGTGTGACATCACTGCCACACAAGGGTTAATAATTTTACAGAATAATATAGTTAATTAAACATTAAATGAAGACTAAATTAATCGTTATATTCAGAAACCTTATAAGTCAACAGAAGTATTATTACTTTTGTGTGTCTATGGTGTAACGCGAGTCTACATAGAATACAAACATGATGTATCTCTCTTACTTATTTAAAAAATGAAGTTGTGCTTTTTGAAATCTTTAAATGGACGTTTTTGATTTGAGGACATCTGATTTGGATAGTAAAATATGTATAAATATGCTGGATTTTAAATAAAAATATATTTAACCTTGCTTTACGAAGAAGAGTGAAAGTGATGGCAAATACCACAATAAATATGTTATACTTTATAAGAAAGAGCACAAAAAAATATATACCAAAAAAGACAGAGACCCTTTTCTGTGGCCAATGTTTTGTGTGAAAGAGACAAAAACAGAAGAAGAAATTCGTTTAATCAGTCGGTAATTGGCAGTAGGCGAGAGTGTACGCTAGTTATATGACCAGCGCGTTTAACAGACCTAAATTATATTATCATTTATATAAATTATGGAACAGACTGACTTGCGACATTTATGTAATGACTAATGAGCTTTAGAAAATTACAATTCAAATATTAAGAAAAAAGAATGAAAAGGCAAAATAAAACAATGCAGGCTATTTTGCGTGGGTACGCGAGGTACATAAAATACTAGAATATTTAAAAACATAAATTAATCATTTTATTTAATTAACTATACAGGTATTCAATTCAATATATTAAGAATATTTAAAAACATAAATTAATCATTTAATTCAATTAATTGTACAGGTAAAGGCAAAATGAAATAACAAAAAATACAATACCGAATAAAAACAAAAGTATGAAATAACGTTAAAAATGTATTAAACTCATTCCTTTAAATGTAATTTTAATTACGTTTTCAAAATTCTGTTTTTAGTTCTGATGAAAAATATACTTAAAAAATAAAGAACTAGAATAATATTGTGCAAAACAAAAATATCATTAAAAAATAACACAAAGCACATCAATAAAAAAAAATAAAAAAAACGAAGACTGAACATTTCTTTTGCATAAAACATAAAATGACCAAGTCATAGGATTGAAAAATTAACAAGGATAAGCACTTACCAACTTTTTACGTCAACCAGTTTCGAGACGTACTCGTCTCTCCATCAGGACACTAACTTCACTCACTACGAGAAATATCTTTTCAATATAGCCCAAATTTTTATTTAAATTTAAACAATCGCGTAACTTTTACGTCCTAGTCCCTCCCGTTCCCAAAACCTCCCCCTTCCCATTCTCCAACATACCACTTAATATTACTGACCTAATTTTAGTGCATGTTTGGACACGTTGGAGATTGCATCTCCCTATAACTCTACATGTAATTAATATATTTTTTTCATGAACACTTTGTAAGCTACGGTAATGGTAAGTCAAAAATATATTTGCATGTTTGTGTGGTAAGTGTCCTGACAAAGTGACGGGTACGTCTCGAAACCAATAGACGTAAAAAGTCGGTGAGTGGTTGTATACAAATATTATACTACCATTAGTAAAAATGTTTCATCACAAAGTGAACGTTTTAAACATAAATAATAAATTATCGAGGGTTTTCCAATTCTAATTGCTTCCTCCAAGGAGGATTATTGCTCAACCACGTTCCTGAACAACGTTTTGTCATTGAGAGCCTCAAACGCTTTTCTTAATTATTAAATAGGATAAAAAATATACAAAGGAGAGATGCCTTTGAGCAAAGCCGGGCGGGTTCTCGTTCAAACATTTTGGTCAGAAATTATCTTTATTGTTTGGCTAGAATTCAATGCTTCTTTTAGATAAAAGTGTCTAACGTAAATGCTCAATTTCATGTACAAGTATGTAAAATTGTATTGCAATTTTCTAATTTATTTTAATTCTACCTTGACTGACCAATTCGTTAATTATCTCTGTATATTAAGTCTTCTTTGTTTATTCTCACACGTAAAAATATTTTTTTAAAGTACATTGACACACGGGTAACCCCAGTAAGTTGACATAATTTTTATTATTAATCTTTGTTTATAATGGTTAATAAAATGAAAAAAATAATGAATAAATAAGCGACATTTATAAAACATTTTTTTTTTTTTTTTGCTTTCATTTGAATAATTGCTGAATGCAACCATTAAATTAGCGTAACAAGTAATAAAATATCATTGTATATCTAGTTAAATAAATCACTTTTGTTATTTTAGGCGCTTTAAGTTAAGTAAGTAGAAATATAAAATAATATATATAATAAAATGTATTATGCGACCATTTTATCTAATGAAATTTTTATTTGATCGGCGGTTGTTTCTTTTTTTCCTAAAGGGTTTTGTGATTCATGAATCTAGAAGAAAAACTGTCATCTTTGGGCCGTTTCATAACAAAATATTGTATCAGCCATAACAAGCTCTAGGGTTGTGTGTCAGATTTATAATCATCTTACTTCTTATACGATGGGCATGGGAAATTACAGATAACTGAAGTGAGAGAGAAGGCAAGAGGAACTTAGACAAGACAAAGAAAATACGAGAAAAGGAGGAGACGCGGGAGAGAGAGAGAGAGAATACGGAATAAGGTGAGAGAAAAACTGCCTCCTATCGCAGGATAACATAGAATGAGAGACACGAAGGCTTAATCTGTGGCCCTCGCTTGAGTAAAGGATTTCGGGGAAACATTGTAATTACTTTATGACATAGATTAATATTAAATCCTATCAGAATTTAACACCTCGTACATTTCAAATAAGAGCTCGGTTTGAATTACAAACAAATTTGTTTCATTTGATTACGTCGAATACCTTCGTTGTTCTGTTCTAAAAAGCTACCGGTAAGTTGGATCTTTTAGCAACTAATATAACAAATAATAAGTGACCTACCAAGGTTTTGGTTTCAATTTCGGCCAGTTAAACAAGTTTCGACTGCGGTTTCCGTTTCGGCAGAAATTGGCAGAAAACTTCGGCTAAGTCGAAACCTGCAGCCGGATAACGTTCAACTGTACTCAGGTGCATCTTGTGGCTCGCGACTCAGCCGCGTGACCTTTTATATTTATTTAATTTTAATTCCTTTATACTTAATAAGTTAAAGTTCCTTCAGCGTACATTGAAGAGCTGTTACACATAATTTAAATGTATAACGTTACATTAAACCAAGAAGCGCTAAGAATAATAAAATTTAATTCATTTTAGTTAATATTAGTATTTTTTAAATTTTATTTTTTATTTAAATTTATTTGTTTTTCACAATAAACATAATAATTAAACAGAATATTATAGAAATAAAGCATAATTACATAGCAATGAAATACATATTAATAGAAAAATAGTAAACAAAAAATCCCACAAAGGCATGGCCTGTTCGTGGGTATACAAGAAAATGTTAATGAATTTTTGCTCCTACAATAAATAATGGACAGTTATAATATTTTTGTGTAAAACAAGAAAGAAAAAATAAAATATTCGGTTAAAGATAATATGTTTTTTTTATAGTAATTAAAAAGGGAAATAAAAAATATTAAAAAGAAACACAAAAATATTCCTTATTATTAAAGGGCAACAAAATAAATCATAGAAAAAAAGAGTTCATATCTTTAGTTTGAATCCAGGATAGTGCATGTTTTTTAAAAGAAGAAAATTTTAAAAGTTTATAATCTATGAAATATTATCAATAAAAAAAGAATTCAAAATTTTTGCGCCTATAAAATATGCATGTCTCTGTGCAAGCCTCATTTTACAATGTGGTATATCTAACAAACGATTCCTTCTTTGATTTGATCTATTTGAATTACTTGTAAATAAATTTTGGTTCTTAAATATATATTTTAAACATTGAAAGCAATATATTTGTCTGAGATCTAAGAGTTTAGCTTTTTGGAACAATTGGAAAGAGGGAAAAGTGCGATTTTTGTGAAGCATTATTTTTAATATAAATAATAATAAAATAAATTTTAACCACTCACCGACTTTTTATGTCTACCGGCATTGAGGCTTACCCGTTTCATCGTCAGGATCTCATCAAACCACACCATTACCATCACCGTACTTAACATAGTATTTACAAAAAAACACATAAATTACACGCAGATTTAAAGGAAGTGCAAACACCACCATGTCCAAACATGCACTAAAATAATTTTAATAATATTGGCTTACAATATTAATGCTTTGAACATAAATAAAAATCAAATTTACTTATTACATTTATGCCTTCTATTTCATTTTGTATTTTATTTAATATTTATTTTAATGAACTCATAAGGTTTAATAGTCAAATGTCTTTTAATTTATTTAAATCAGTTTCGGTTTCATTCTTGGCATACAGACCTCGCTTCCTCTACATTAATACATCTTCTCATGCACGCACGCCGATTATTCCTACTTTTGACATGTCCATCTTCAAGTATTTGATGGACTTGATCGTGCCATGTCTTTCTCGGTCTTCCTCGTTTTCTGCATCCATCAACATTTGCATCGTAGATCCTTTTAGCCGTTCTTTCGCTGTCCATTCGCTCTACATGTCCAAACCAACGCAGCACCCCTTTCTTGATTCTGTCAATAATGCATGTCTCAGCCTTACACACTTCACGGATCTCGACATTTGTGCACCTATTATACATCGTTTTACCACACATTTGCCTGAGGAATCGCATTTCGACAGCATTCAACCTACTTTCATCATTATTTTTCCAATTCCATACTTCGCTCCCATACATTATAGTTGGAACTAGAACTCCGTTGTGAACTGCTAGTTTAGCCTCCTGCGATAAACATTTGTTTGCCAAAGTAGATTTTAGTGCACCGTTCACCCTGTTCCCGGCACTCACCCTCCTTTCAAAATCTTTCTCGGCCTTTCCGTCCCTAGTAAACATACTTCCCATGTACACAAAATTTTCTACCTGATTCAGAATATCTCCGTTCACGCTGATCTCACATTTAGTTATATTTATAACTCTGCGTATAATTTATTAATTTTTTCGTTAATACTATGTATACTATGGTGAAGGTGAAGGTGTATTTTAGTATCTGAATGTTAGTTTAGTGAGTGTCCTGACGAAGAGACAGTTACGTCTAGAAACCGGTAGAAATAAAAAGTTGAAAAGTGGCTATATTTTTATATTTACTAGTATTACATAACATATTAGCTTATTAGACTTGTCCAACCACATTCAAAGTAAAGATGAATAAAAATCGATCAAAACTATTCTAGATGCATAATGGCCTACAACAGGGGGATGCATTAGAAGGTCTCCTGTTTAATATGGACTAGAAAAAGGTAATGAGAGACTTAAAAATAGAAGCCAGAGGCAAATATTTCTTTAAATCAGTTCAGCTATTCTCCTACATGGAAGATATTGACATCATCCGAAGATCTCTCTAAGCCTCCCGGGAAGCGTTCCTAACGCTTGAACTAAGTACAAGGAATATAAGACTTATCTATAATGAGGACAACACAAAATTGGTGATCGTTTTCCAATTCTAAGGCATATTCTCTCCCACGTTTACAGGTGAAAACAACAATTTTGAAGTGATCAACTCGTTTACATACCTTGTCTTACTGTCACCAGTGAGAACAATATTAGACAGCGGAGAGACTATCACTTCTGTTCAATGTACTTCATAGTCCTAACGCTCCTATATACCTGCGTGAAAAATTTCAACGCTTATCAGTTCATGGTTAACCTCTTCGTTCTCATTCTCAAGGCACTCTCTTAATACCCATACACAATTCCTCTTTCTTCTCTAACTCATATAGTGTCCATGCGGCTCGACTGTGGAATCATTTCCCATCCACCATTAAAGATGTTACTACATTATATCTGTTTAAATCACGTCTGAATAAACATCTTCTTTCTCTTCCTTGATCTTTCCTCCTTTCTTTTTTCCCCTTTTTTCCTTTTCCCATAGAGTAATAGTTTTGATTTAAGGTAATTTATAAACAAATACGTTTATTTCTATTTTTATATATTTTAAACTTTTTAATCTTTTTTTTTTCTATAGAATATGTTCTGTAACTTGAATTATAAAAATAAAAATTTTATTTTATTGGTTGGTTGGAAGAAATTGCCATTTGGCAATAAGCCCTTCAATGTACAAATAACATTATGTACAAAAAGTTAAGTAAATAAATAAAAACAATACACAAGAAAAAAACAGGAGGATAATAATGGCTGCCAATAGTTAATACTACGCGCTTCAGAAATAATTACAGTCTAAACTTATTCTTTAATAATACTGTACAAAACTCATATTAATCTATCAAACCCATCCTGATATATTCCTTGGGAACCTGGGTTACGACAAATAATATTTAGGGAACCATTGCAGCTCTCAAAAGAAGAATCCTCGGATTGTCCACGGAGAAGTGAAAAAAAAACAACCATCTGTGACGTCGCTACAAAAGGAAGCTATATGAAATCTACGGAGCGCTTGAGGTAATCATTTTCACCAAGGCGGGGCGCTTGAGACAAGCTGGCTATGTTATTAAAATAGACGACGAAAACCCCATAAAACGCCCAACTCTCTCTGAGCCACATGAACGATGAAGTTCAGGAAGGCCCAAGATGCAATGGATGAACTTCATCAGTGGGGATACGACAACATTGGAAGTGAGGAACTAGAGTGAAAGGTCAGCATACAAGAGGGAGTGAAGGAGACTCTTGGATTCAGTAAAAGCCCATTCAGGGCTATTGAGCTTATGATGATGATTTACTAACATTTGTTAAAAATTTTGACCAAAAAGTAAATGTTTGACAATAAATAATAAATTGCATTATGCGCAATTCAACTTTAAAAAAAAGCCATAACTTATTCTACCGCAGCGTATCTCAATATTTTTTGTTACATGAGGGTTAGATGATCAGTCTTACGTTACAGGTTGGAACTAGTTCAAAATATTATATTACAAAAACACTTTTGTAAATACGTATTTTGTTTCAACCAAGTCGGTGATTCGAGCTCTTCTGCATTGTCGACAAATACGCTGACCTTAAGGCTACGATGTGAACTGTATGATTGCAGCGTATTGAGATCATTTTTCGTATGAGGAAAGTAAGATGATAAGTCAAACGCTTCAGGTGTCAGTCCAGGAAAATTGAAATAATACACCTTTAAAACCAATAAAGACCTTAAGAATGCAGACTTACCTTTATACAATTTCCTTTTTCTGAATTTTTACCTGAGAGTAGCCATCAAGTTAAAAAGCTTGACCAGGTTTCTGGTTCTTATTCACATTCAGAATTGTACACTTATAAAATATAAAAACATGTTTGTACATTTAAAAAAAAATACATATACTTACATTTATTAGAAAAAAAAGAATCGTCATAAATATAAAAATGTACACTTAGTTAACAAGAACATTTAAGATAAACATGAAAATATTTTTTTAATGTTGTAATTAAATCCGTTTGTTTTATAAGATCGTAAAGAAATATCTTAATAATTAATATTTTTAGGTACGTTTTGTTTGAAATATTGACCAATATAAAATTAGGCCGCAACCATTTTGTAAACCCATTAATTATTTAAATAAGCTCTTTGATTTCAAGTTAATTGAGCGTTGTTTGTGATATTTTTTGATAAACGCCTATAATTAACGCTGTTGTGGAATAATTTTCTTATGGGCTATTCAACCAGAGATATACAAACACAACATCATCCTTACCCCTTTGTTCTGGTCGATATTGTATCAAAAGGGTTTCCTTTATACAGCCTGGATTAAGTCCCGCCTTCTTCATTGTTTCTGTGTAATTAATTATTTATCTTTTGTTGTCTGTTATCTTCAGAAAACAACTGAGGAATATAATAATAGAGATATTTATTTATGATGTTTGTGGTAACTGGATTAGTGAAAATGCTGTCTTGATAGATCTGAGCGTTTGATACTATGTAAAGTTGGACTGGACAATAAAGTGAAGGCAATATTTTTCATTTAAATTATTTCAAAACTACTTATCTCATACATCTCAATTAAAGTGATAAAATACTTTAAATGTTCACCCACCATTTTTTAAATTATTTGTTTTAATCATTCTTTATTTCAAACACTTAAATAACTCTAAGAAGACGGTTGTAAAAAAAATATTTTGCGCGCGGTGATGTAACATCGCGTTACCTTTACCAAAAGACGGAATATTCTAAAGTTCAGACATTAAAAAAAAAACACAGAGACATACTGTTTAATAGTTATTTTTCCATAATTTATGAAAAAAAAAACATGATTTAGCGCTATTGAATCTTCTTCACACAAACACCGGCCAAAGAACAGCGTCTCCATCTTTGTTGTTATGAGTTCTATCTTGGTGTTCTTTCTTATACACATTTATTGCTTTATTGGTATCACATTCAGTCTTCACTTAGCATACATACATATTTTTGTATTAAAATCCTGCATACTTATACAAATTTTATTTTGTAAATCCGGTGTAAAAATGTCCATTTGAAAATTCGAAACAACAAAACTTGATTATTAAAATAAATAAAATAGATATATCAAGTATTGTGTTTTATTGCTACTCCAATGCATCGATGAGATAAACCAGAAATTTATGATATTGAGATACACACGCAGATATGTTAATAAAAAATGATGGCTTTAAAATAATGAAATTTTGAAGTTGGATAGATAGCCTATGTGAAAAAAAAAAAAAAATCTACTTTAAATAATTCGATTATCTCAGAAGATATCTCACTGTTGCTTTGGGCTAGCGGTATGTAGACTAATGTGACATCACAGCCACACAAGAATTAAAACTGAGGCATTGCTCGAAAGTTCCTGGCCTGATATGTGATTTACAAAATATGCAAAACCTATGGAATACGATTTTTAAAAAATATTTTCACGAAAAATATTAAATTAAATAGAAGTATTAGTAGTGGTAACTAATTTTTCGTATTCTAATCATCGATATATATATATTTATATATTCGTATATACACTAAATGCGGCACTAAGTACCCGACTTGTGTTCTATTCAACATTGGTTCCGGAGTTTATCTTGTATTTGGTGGGAAATTGTGTTTTTCCAGTGCAAAAAGGCGCAACGTACAGCATTACATTTAGAGTAAGCGGCATAAACAGTTAGTCCTTTTTACTCTACTACGCGTTTTGCATGGTAATGTGGTTCCATGATTTTTAGAACACGATTTCAAATTTGCAATACATAAAGCGCCATCTCTGTTTGCTTATACTTGAGTGATTTTAATATGGTTTTCTTTCTTAGTTTCTTCATAACTAGTTTGAAGGAACAGTTCCTGTTTTGCCTGTAATATGTCTAAATATATATATTATATATACGAAAAATAAACTACAGTATCTCCAAAAACCCAACTTTTTGGGAGAGACAAATTAGTGATTTTCCTTACTAAAAACACCTTGATTTTTTAATGAGAAGTAGATTTGCGGTCTAAAATATATTGAAACACATTACAAAAATATACATTTTTTTCTTCTCTAAAATCTTTGAGAGTACTGTATGTTTTCATACTGTCCTTAACCTCGGCCTCGTGATGTAATGTTCAGCACGTCTGCCTACCATGCAAGAGGTCTTGGGTTCGATTCTCGACATAGTTGATATTAAATATTGATTTAAAACGGTTTGCACTAGAATATTTTATAGTCCCTGGACTGATACCTGAAGCGTGACTTCATGTAACAAAAATAATCAAAATACGCTGCAGTTGGTGTACTAATGGAGTGCCTTAGGCAACATTGGGTGCGGAAAGGGAATGATGATGATAATTAACCGTTAATTTGGTTTGGAGTTACAGAAAAAAAAAATATCTTTGTTGTTAAAGAAATTCGGGGTTAGTGCTATTTACCAAGTAAAAGACGACACAAATTTTTATTTTGACATACTAACAATACAATTTCATCATGTGAAGAGTTATTTAGAGTTGCCGCAGATAACCTCCTGCATAAACATATATTGTATTCTGGCCTAGAAGAATGTATTTTAAAAAAATACTCTGACGGGAATCGAACCTGAAACTCTTGGGCTAGTGAAAATTAATTTAAAAATTTACTTCTAAAAAATATGAAATTATTATTTGGGTACACTTTTGTTTCTTGTCAAAAAAAAAACTATGCCCTTTTCCCTATATAATAAAAGCCCATACACGTAAAGTTAGTTGATACTATATATTGCATTATGATATTCTAACGGCTTTTAACATATATTTCAACATAATATAAGTAGAATGTGTAGTGAACTATTTATTGATAGATAAAATGTTACGCATTATTTATTATAAAGCCAAAAAATATGGGTTGTATTATAAACAGTGTTTCTAAAAAAATATTTGTATAATACTGTACTAACCCAAATGTTACGCTTTGTTTTTAACTCAAAATATTTTTTTTTAAACACTCACATTATAATCGGGGTTAAGATTGAATTTTTCTTTTCATTCCTGCTTCAATAACACATGTTGCATTATATTCAGGGTTATATAGTTTTGTACCAGATTTCAAAAATGTCCATATGTTCGTCGACAAATAAATACCTCCTACATTATATCATAATGTTATTAAACTTTTTTTATCGTCTTCTTCTTCGTCGGTTACCTCTGACATTGCGAAAGCATCTCTGTCCTTCATTACTCTTGTATTCCGTAACCAGGATGACTGCTATTAATGTACTTGCCAGTGTGATTCCTGGGAAAAGATGACCAAAGTGGTTTCCCGTTGGCTTTTCTGATGGAATTTTCCATCGGGGTTATCTTCCTTTAGCCGGTTGGTTCTGGTTTAGAAGTGCCAAAAACTCGCCTCTCATCCTCTCGTTATGTGTGTGATCCTATTGCCCAGGATTCGCGACGCGTGACGTGGACGCTAACGAGTTGGACCAGTCAGTTGTGTTACCAGTGAAATGCAACTGGAAGCTCACAGCAAATTATAAAATCACACCTTCCAGCAAAATATGAGTCCCTACGACCCTTCTGACAGTTCAAACCTTTTTTTTTCTAAACTTTTTCATGTTTTTTTAGTTATAAAATAAGTGCAAAGATTACATGACCTTAAATATTTTTTTTCTTGTATGTGCGTTGATATAGCGTGTTATTTGTCCACCATTTTTAGATTTCTGCCTAGGGTTGAGAAAAATGATGGTGCTGATAATGATTATGATCATCAACATACCATACGACAGTTGACACCTAGACTTCCATATGTTTTTTTAAAACTTATCGTCTTCGTTGAGATAACACCTTGAATTATTCTCAAAGACAATTATTCTCTCATTCCTTTAAGAACTTGTCGTATTTCTTGAGTCCTCAAAAGGCACAAATTGTGACCTTTTATAATTTACATAATCAATTATCGCTTTCTCGATTTACTAGACCTTTCCGACTAAGATAACTTTAGGGATAACTTTATTGCCAACACTTAATCAAAACATAAATTTTTAAGTTGGTAATTTACCCAGAATCGGGGGATTTAACTGTTTAAAGAACCCCATTTCTCGAGAAGTAGGGATTTTATTATCTTTAAAATATTTACTTATATTGTAAGAGAGATTAAAATTTTAATTATGTCAAATAAAGCACATTTCAAAATTTTATTTAATGTCTCCTTTGGCACGGGACATCACAGTATCATTTTTTTTTAATACATCAATTGTAAAAGAACAAATAAATAAATGAATTTGATTGCAGCTTCATAAAATTTCAAAAATTCTCATGTTTATTATTAATTTTATTTATTTATTATATACGCTCAGAGAGCTTTTTCATGACAGGTAAAATAACAAAATTCAAGCCTTTTGTAGTATAACAAATCTATATGTGGACTTAGTAAATATGTATCAATTCAATAGATTTTTTTCAAAAGTATCGTAAAACTTTATGCTTTATATATAAATATATAAATCGACATGAAAGACTTCATAAAAGCAGGTGGTAATATGATGAAATTAACAGTTTAAGGGAAAAAAGTTTCCAACAGGTAAAATTTAAGTATTGGAAAGTAAAATACAAAAAGTCAATGTGATCTTGGCAACCTTCGAATACTGCAAGTTATTTTGACTTTTTCCTCGTAAGAATTTTTTAATTGAAAAACTGAATAGAAAAACAAAGCACATAAATTTCTCTATACTCGTTTCCGAGCCGGTGTAGTCTGATGATTGGAGAAAAAAATGTCAAGACTCGAGATAAATCATTTAAAATACAGATCACAAGCCCTATAATTAATACCTTGACTGCCATATTTACTCCTAAAACTAGTCAATTCGTATTAAATATAAATGAGATGTATAAAATCCTTAGAGAGTTGATTTCAATACATTATTGACAATATTTTGAGTACGCCTAAATAAATGAAGACAAATAATAAAATTTAACTGCCATAGAACATCTTCAGTTTCAATGTCACAATATGAAGGAAGTAAATAACCTTTTTTTAAGGTATTAATTTATTCATATTTTTATTGTATTGAATTATTTAATGTTAACACAAGACAATAAATACACGGAGAGGCTACGGTTAGTTGATGATATGAGGCAAATTACTACTTAGGTCTTTTACTGCTTGAATGACTGCATGTAGTAAAGATTTTAAGGCTTTTACAGTAGCCGTCCCAATTATTATCTCTTCATCTGATTGGTGAACGAGGTCATTTTTTATTTCCTCCACTGTCAGCAATTTGACATCCGTGCTAGAAAATCAGTTTTTTGGATGTTTTGGATATTTTGTTTTATTTTTTGTCTGTGTCCGGGCGGATGAATAATACAGTTCTGTATGCAAAATAGAAGCGGAACAGACTAGTGATTTTGAATCGATGATTCTCTGGCCAAAACCCTTAAAAAGGAAATCAAGGGGGGATAAGTCAGCCTCGTAGTTGAGTGGTTGGCTTAGGGTCCTAAGTTCAATTCCTGGCAGGATCGACATGAAATTAATTTTGGTTTTAAATGCGGTTAGAGACTACAATGTTTCACTGTCTCTAGACATAAAAAGAATTTCAAGGCTTTTAAAAAGTTTTTTAATTATTTTGACGAATCGATCATTTCCAATCAATTTAATCCCAGTCAGTGAAGAATTCACTTCCCTCTTTTCTCAATCCAATGAAGTACATATTATGTACTTCTGGATTACTTTTTTTCAGCTCAAAGATGCTAAGGCTACCAGATTACAGAGAGCTCCTTCGGGCAGCTTTTCTCGTTTGACAACGAGCAAATTTTCCGTGTATGTGGGCACCGCCAAGGAGACTTATGTCCTCAGATGCGGTCTGCGGTATGTGGTGGGCAAGCTATCGCTGGACTTATCACTTTGACTTCATGTAATAAAATATCTAAATACGCGGCATTTGATATTTCAATGTAATGCCCTATGCACCATTGTGTGCGGATAACGTTTTGATAGTAATGGTGATGATACTGTTTACAGGAAATGCATAATTCACTTTCTGCACCGTTCTTTAAGGTTAAACAGTACTAAAGCGTCGCTGAATTTTAGTGGCGCTGAACGACAATATTTTATATGTAGTGCCGCGCAGTGTTAATGCTGCTGTTGTACGGTTTGTGTTATTCAAAACAGTAGAAGTAATATTTCATGTTACCACGCGGTTCTGCGCAGTGCTGTTCTGATGGTGTTGGACCTTTAGACGATAGTGGGTCAAGACACTGTTATCCGGGTGAGTCCAAAAATCTCGACCAATATGTAAGGATTATTAGGGAAGTGGAAAGCTAGGCATTTACAAGGTTTATAACCTGTCATGGGTGGTTTTAGGTAACCACATATTACTGTTCCATTGGTGAATGGTGCATATTACATAGTGTAATGTGGTAGCTAAAAATTTGCTCATGAATTGTCACAAGCCTTATATTTATAGGATCCCACGTTTTCAAATAATCAATGCATTTTGATTGAGGTATGCATCGAAAGGGTTATTTCTTTTGTCTTTGTTAAAATATTGGTATTTCTAGTATTTAAATGCCTATAAAAATTTCGATAAAATGAATTATTTTAATTTTCATGATTTGAATCGTTAAGCAAATCGGGTTATCTGAAGTAGAGATTTAAGCGGGCTTATTTTGTTATAATTCGTTTCGGAAGTTCATTCGTTCGTCATTCATCCATCTCTCTTTAACGCAATCAAAATCGTATTTCGCTCTCGTTTCCTCCCATACGATACAAATAAATTTGCAAAACGAATAAGTGACATAAAAGGGCACTGGCACCTTGATTATAACTTTCTACGTTTACTTTATTTTTATTTATTTATTTAACTTTTTGTCCATAATGTTATTTGTACATTGGCGGGCTTATTGCCAAATGGCAATTTCTTCCAACCAACCGATAAAATAAAAGCTTTATTTTTAAAATTCAAGTTACAGGTCACATTCAATAGAAAAAAAGATTAAAAAGCTAAAGATATGTAAAAATAGAAATAGACGTATTTGTTTATAAATTACCTTAAATCAAAACTATTACTCAATAGAAAAAAAAAGAAGAAGAAAAAAGAGGAAAAAAGAAAGGAGGAAAGATTAAAGAATAGAAAGGAGATGTTTCTTCAGACGTGATTTAATTTGTCATAATTCTTTAAGATAGTAAACAAAATAAAAATGTCTTGGCAAATTAAAAATACAATGACTTGTGTGAAATAATACACAAACATAAAACATAAACAATCTCAGGTAATAATCCTGAAAAAGAAAATTTAGTGTAGTAGTTGACGCATTTACCTACCATTCTTGAGGTCCTAGGTTCGATTCCTGGGTAGTGAGATTTTCATTTAAGGTGAGATTTTCATTTAAGGTTATGAGATTTTCATTTAAGGGGCAAAATTATTTTATTGTTAATGGACTGGCTTCCGAAGCATTTAACTGATCACCTTGCATTAATGTAACAGATTATAAATAAACTATGCGTTTGGTGTACCAATGCAGTGTTCTATGCACCATAAGGTGTGGATAGAGATATGAAAAAAAAACAAAAAAATGTCTTGTTAGAGCGTAGGCGTTCATAATCATTTTTTTAAGTGCCTTAAAGTTTTTTACCATTTCCAAGATGTAATTAATTGAACATGTGAAGAAAATAAGACAAAAAACATGTCAAATAAGAGTTCTTGCAGTTTTTTTTAGATTTGTTTTCATTTTTGGCAAAGTAAGTATTGTGTTGGTATAAATAAAAATATTCAAGTAAATATATTTATTTTAATGCTTTCATTTCAGATGATTTAATATATTATTTCCCTAAATGGTGAATTTTACTTAGGGTGTAAAGTGACCGCTTTTTTTTACCAGCCAATGACAGATAATATACCCTGTAAATGCCTACACTTCCATACTCCCTTCTCAAAAATATTTTTCCTTTTCTGCTGAAATAACTTTAAAAGTGAAAAACCTATTTAGAAACCCATTGAAATACATAGTAAAAACAAAAATACTTAGTAAAAGATATAATAATAAAAATAAACTTTTAGAAACAGTTTAGAAACTTTCAACTCTTTTGATGATTTGGTTTGATAGAAATACAACACAAGCTGATATTTGTCAAAATTGGTACTTTTTATCTCATTATTTCACATACAGTTAAATAATTTTTTTTTACATTTTTATATTTTTTTTAACATTTTATATTTACTTTTCCATATTTCCTTCTCTTAAATGTTATTCTTTCTCGATTGTAATTTGTTTGTATCAATATTAGTTTATAATGGCTTGTTCTTTTTATAAAATATCGTTTCTATATACAATAAAGGATACCTATGAATGTACGTATTATGTTATTATTATAGAAATTTCATTTAAAAAAATCATCAATAAAAAATTCAAATCAATTTGTTAAAACCGAGTAATTAAAACTGTTATTAGTTAAACTTATTGTAATTAAATATTATAAAAGTGATCAATCTTGTGCTTGAAACGCCAGTAAAATTCATTCAATTTAAGGGAATGACTTTGCAAATGTTCGTAAATATATACAAGTACCCACTATGAGATTTTTACTGCGCAAATTTCGAGTTCTTTAAGTATTTAAGTTATTTTTGATTTCGTTTGGTTCTTTTATTTATATTTTCAGTATTTTAAAAATCATAATTGATTCAGAAATATTTTTTTTATATCACGGGATAATCCGATGTCTTTTGAGACAGCTTAAACAGAGCAATTCGGTTAAGAACTAATTAATACCTGTCCGATTAATAAGTAAGATTGAAATCACAGCAAATGTTGTGAATCATAAACGTATGAAACAAATTTTGTAATTTATGAAAAAATAAAAACTCTCTTGTGACGATGATAATTCTGTGTTACAGTAACTATACTATGAAAATATTTTTAATCAGTTATTTCATAACTATCCAACAAGAGAATCTGAAAATATAGGAATGGAAAATAAATCGAGAGCAATGTCCCAGAACTGTCTTATGTACAAGGAAATAATATTGTAAAAGAAATACTAGAAAACAAAAGAAAAAACATATATATATTGAAAATTAAATGTCAAGAGTATGATTTATAAAAAGTACTAGGTTATACATACTAAATATACATAAGTTTTTATGGGTGTACATATAAAAGAAGAGTTTTTATAAATTAGGATGGTAAGTGTTCAATAATGATAAATAATGTTAGAATGAGTATCAAGGCAAATATTGTGTTGTAAATATTATATTAGACTATGATTATCATAAAACTTAATAAAATATAAACAATTTTCAAAATGCGTCAAATGCAGTATAATTACACCAATATACAAAAAAGGTGATCATTAAATGTATGGATATTGTGGACAAATATTTATACATCTTTATCTTTGTATGTATCTTACCTGCTCTAGTGTTATTTCATTGATAGTATATACATTTTATTGATATTGACTGCAAATATCAAACGTTTTGGAATGGTTTTCAAAAAAATTACAGTACTGTAACGTTTCTCCAAAGTTTGGCTTATTGCGAAGTTTTATAGTTTTGAACACAAATTTTTGACTAACTTTGTGTTAGTTTTAATTTCGAAATTGTTTAAGTGCATTTTTATCTTAAATAAATATAAACCATATTGTACATATACCATATATGGTATGATGATGTATGGATGATATATCATCACCATAATTCCTTTTCCGGACGTAATGGTGCATAAAGAACTGAAAAGGTACACCTATCACAGCGAATTTTCATTAATAAAAAGTTACATGAAGGTAATACGACCAGTCTTACGCTTCAGGTACCAGTCCAGGGACAATTTTCATTTAAAAAAAAAAAAAAATTATGCACCGCAACAGGCCAGAAGGCCAAGTTACCGTGGCGAATTACAACACAGAACACCCAAGCTTAAGAAAAATCGAATTTTTGTGTTCTCACCGGGAATCGAACCCAAACCCTTCCGTGCTAAAGTCAGGTGTCTAAAAAAAATCATATTTGTGTGTGTTTTTTTATTAAATCTCATTTTTTACATACTTTGAAGTATTTTATTTGGTTATTTTGAGCTTTGAAAAATGTTTCATTTTTAAAGCATCAAAAACCAAATATTTATAAGTGGAATGTAGGTACACAATTTCATGTCTGTACTCATTTATTTGAATTTTACTGAACACTTAAATATCTGAACATCCAATGACAAGCTGTTGACAGTTTATCAGAAAAAAATAGTTTAATATTTTATGTTTTATAATGTAACATAATATTGTAATACATGCGTATTTACTTGAATAAAGACTCTTTATGTGTTTCGGACCACATAACGTACAGCGTCCATCATCTGGGTGGATGTGCTCCTGACACACGTCATAACAACCCAGAAAAGCGTCAGTACGTATTTCAAACGCATGCTTATCAACAAAATATTAATAAAGGGTTTGTAAATTTACGCTTCGTTAATTTACACCATGTTAGATTATACAAACATAGGAGTTAAATGGTATTATACGTTAGTGTGGTAGAAAAAACTTATAGAAAAAAATATTATTATTTTTTTTATATACGAATATTTTCCCCATGTTGGCTGAATTTACGTGATCTTCTAGACTGATTTTTTTTTCCTTTGAAGAGGCCTACCAAAACATGATTGTATCGGTCAAAAACCAGTTACAAATTTAGAAGTTATAATGAGACATAACAACAACAAAGTCGGAAACGACAAAAGATAACAGTATGTACACAAACATAAAAATAATGCTTAAGTTTATACAAAAAAACATAAAATATTTGTTGTAGTTAAACATAACTAAACTAATAAGATTTTAACATAAATTGAAAAGAAAACAATTACAAAAAACCCACCAAAAACCGGATATTTAACATCAAAAGGGGATTCTAACAGTAAAATACACATCGGTAAATAAAACTTCTATTATCTTACCCATAGAATTAAGAATAGTCCAGAAACCGCATTTGCGCATTAAACAGAAGGCAACTTAACTACTCTAAAATGAGTAGTTTTTCATTTTGACCCATTAGTTTCTTTGTAATCGTCGCTCAGTACGCAACTCCCGATTTGAATTCAACAATGCCGCGTCGTGTCATTTTAAAGTGTAGAAATACTGCTGGAATCTTCAAGAAATAGGATGGAATCACATTTGATGTGTATGTAGCAAACGCATGTGTAAGTAGCAAATACAGATTGCCAAAGAAAACAAAATGGACATTTTGTTAGTGTTGCAAGGGTAGTATTTTTTTTACGTTACTTTGCTCATCTAATGACAGAACTAATGAAAACTAGACCTCTCGGACTAAAAAACGCCGTAGTGGACATTGACTGACATTATATTTACGATCGAATGAATCTCTTTGCAACAATAAAGGTTTCAGCTCTTCAATTTCACTAAAATCAACGGATGGAAGAATTAAAAAAATGTGCATCTTCAAACATAGGAAAAATGGTGAATGTTACACAGCATGTAAAGTGGCCACTCAAACCAGCTAACTTCAGGTCATAAGACCTGTAAATGCATTCCCTTCTCTTGAATGTTTTCCATCTCTGTTGCGATTTGTTCATCTCATGTTTATTATTAGATAAATTCATCATCAAAGTGTTAATATATGAAACACAAAAGTACGGAATTGGAAAATAAAGAATAAAAGTGAAACTGAATGCTGTTGAAACGGCATCCTTCTCTTTAACACGTGCACAGATGTTGAAGTCATTACAGCATACTAAGCTGACAAAAACTGAGAAAGGGATGCTGCGTTGGTTTGGATATGCATGTATGGCAAATGTACTGCAAAATAACGACTTAAAAGATTTTCGACACGAATGATAACGGATGAAGAAAACGAGGAAATACCAAGAAAAATATGGCATGACCGAACCCAGCAAGCACTTGAAGATTGTCTTATCAAATGTTGGAATAATCAGTGTACGTGCATGGAACATATGAATTGTAGACATTGCGTGGTCTCTAGGTGGTATTTAATCCTTTCTACCTATTCTTACGGGTAATGGCGTGATGGTTTGCTGCTTTAAATAACATTTACAACAACAACAACAACAACAACAACAACAACAACAACAACAACAACAACAACAACAACAACAACAACAACAAACTATCTAGCCGTTTCCCCGTAAGGGTAGGCAGAGAGGATAGAACGCCACATCATTCTATATTTGTAAACATATCTCGCTTCCTCCACATTCATACATGTTATCATTAACGCGCGCCGATTATTCCGACTTTTGACATGTCTATCTTCAAGTTTTTGTTGGATTTGGGCATGCCATGTCGTTCTCGGTTTCCCTCTATTTCTGCATCCATCAACATTCGCATTGCAAATATTCTTAACCTTTCTTTTGCTGTCCATTTGCTCTACATGTCCAAACCAGCGCAGAGCTTTTTTCTCGATTTTGTCGATAATGCTTGCCTCAGCTTTACATAATGTACGGATATCAATATTTGTGCATCTATCGTACATAGTTTTACCACATATTCGCCTGAGATATCGCATATCCACAACATCAGGGTCGGGACTAGGACTCCGTTGTGATCTGCTATTTTTGCTTCTTGCGACAAACATTTATTTGTTTTTAAGGTTGATTTAAGGCAACTGTTTACTCTGTTCCCGGCTCTTGCCTTCTTTTCAATATCTTTCTCAGTCATTCCGTCCCTAGTAAATATTTTTCTCAGATACGATTAAATTTATGAATTTATCGTATAAATAATCTGCGTGCATGCATAATAAGACGTATGAATGTAGAGGAAACGAGATACATATGCAAATACAGAATGATATGACGTTCTAATCTCTCTACCTACCCTTGTGGGGAAACAGCTTGATAGTTTGTTTTTTTATATGATCGATGCATGAACAAAACATAATTAAATACTACAAAATATCATGTATTTGGTGCTCATCTAAAAAATTGTCGTTTTTACAAGCTCGACAATTTGCCGACTTCTCGGCAGATGGCCTTCATGCTGCAAGAGCTAAAACTGAAGACTCTCGTCATTCACCACACTCGCCAGATCTTGTTCATCACAACGGATTTTTTTAAATTTCCATAACCTTTTACAAGAGAAAGCATTTTTCTTCGAACAGTTAGTGAAAAATGCCTTTATGGCATTTTTCGACTCCCGCCTACGGGCAATTTACAGCAAAAGCATTAATAATATATGATCAAAATGGCAAAAATGCATGGATAGTATGGAAAATTTGAATAATTAAACAGCAGTTTTATATGTCAATTTTAAATTCTATTGATACGGAATCCACGTATCAGAATTGATATCATTCGCTTGGATTGTCGAGATTTTTAATATATGCCATGCAACCCACCACCCGCTCTCCGGTCACTGAGCGCTGTGATCTTTTTTTATACAAAGCGTTTTATTTTACAATCATAATTTAAAACGAGAGAATGAAACACGTCGAGAGTAATGGTGTTTCCCCACAGTCTGTTTTTCGTAGTAAAATTCCGCATACACAAAGTCCGGAACTTCTCATGAATATTTTAATGTTAATGTTATAGTAGCTTTTTTTCACTCACGGATAAAATGGAATATAAAACGAAATAAATATGTTACTTTCATATGAACCCAATGAGATATGGAACAAATGTATTTTAAAAGAATTTAATTCGCACGAAAATGTGTGTTGAGACTGTTTCGATGGTGCAAACCTTAGGTGATGGTACCTAAGGATATAATTAGCATTAATAATAAAAATGCATCGACAGTAAAGTTAACTGGTATAACATATAGTTTAAGCCACATAAGCGGTATACATGAGCTAACCTGACCCTAGTTATGTTGAGCCATGCAAAATTTTACATAGTTTTTACTATATGTTTTTTTATTTTTAGTACTCTAACTGTCTTCATCTCTACTACTACTACTACTACTACCATCACGCAGAGAGAATGGACCACCACTCAAGTCTATCCTGGCGTCCATTCCTAGTTTCTTTTTTTTTTTTTTTTCATTTTTCTTTTTTTTTGCACCACAACATGCCAGGAGGCCCAATCACAGTGGTGAATTACATTACAGAACAACCAGGCTTGAGAAAAATCACATTTCTAATTTTTGTGTTCTCACCGGGAATCGAACTCGGAACCTTCCGTGCGTGAGTCAAGCGTCTTGGCCACTACACCACGGAGGCCGCCTACATACGTCTTGTCATACATGCCCTTAGATTATGTCTGCTTTTGAGATGACCAGGGTTAAGATTTTTGGTTTATCTGATCATGACGCGTCTTCTTTGGTCGTCCTCGTCTCCAGTTACCCTTCATTTTCGCCAAATATACTTGTTTTACCATTCTTTTGTCGTCCATTCGTTCTACATGACCAAATCACCTCAGAGACATTTTCTTAATCTTATCAATTTTACTTGACTTAGATTTACACTCTCGCCTGATTTCATCATTCGTAATCCTGTCATACTTTGATTTCCCACACATTTATCGGAGAGATCGCATTTTAACCGCTTTTACTCGGCTTTCATCCTTCTTCTGCTAGTTCCATGTTTCACTTCCATACATTAGTGTTGGAACTAAAACTCCGTTGTGCACTACCAGTTCAGCTTTGATTGACAAATTTTTATTAGCAATTACTGTTCTGAGTGCGCCGTTCATTTAATTGCCTGCATTCACTCTCCTTCCAACATATATTTCTACTCTTCCATCTCTTGAAAACATGTTTCCTAGATACACAAACTCTTCTACTTGTACAGAACATTCGTTATTTACATTTATTATGCAGTCAGTAACCTCACTTCCCCTTTCAAGTGACATAACTTTTGACTTACTTTCGTTCATGGCCAATTCGCTTTCCAGGCATATATCATACGTCCTAGAGACTATTTTTTGCAAAGCCTCTTTGTTGCTTGCTTACAATTGAAAATAATGTATAAATTATCCATGAAAATGGATTTCATTCACTAAAATACGGATATACATGAACCCACATTTATTATGGTTGAAAAAAATATAGTAGCAAACATTTTGTTTTGGAACAATCCATAGTAATATTAGGAATATGAAAGTGTGCTTGATTGCTTGTGTTTCCTTCACGTCTCAATGGAGTGACAGATTGACGTATTTTTTTGGATAGCCGGGAAGGTAAGACGTAAACCAGAATACTTATTTTTTATCCCGAATAAAAAAATAAAGAATAAAAAAAATATTTTATAAGTTAACAATGGGCATTATTATTTAAAAATAAGTAACCGGTAAGATGGAAAGTCAAAAATAATCAATTTGAAATCTTTTCTTCGAATTTGTACAATTGACCTGCTTTATTTGTGGTAAGTTAGGTTTTCTTTTCATTCTTGTTTTGCAGTAGGATTTTGAATTTGTAAACAGAATTACGATGCGACGTCACCATAGACCGTTAGCAATTGGAGGATCGGCAATCGATACAAGCTCTGTCCCAAAAAAATAAATTATCCTGTCGAAAAAATTAACGTTGCTTAAAGACAACAGTAAATCATTACCTAACAGATTTTTCCCTAATACCACGTGACCGAGGCCAAGGGAAAAAGCTAGTAACTAATAATATCATAAAAAAATATCATCTTAAACTAAAATATCGTGTTCTATAAACGTAAAACAAAAACCTTTTTTTCCATGTAAAAAAATAGATTTTCCAGATAAATTTTTAAAGTAAAACACAAACAAATAGTTTTTTTTTTTTTTAAATCATTATGACGAAAAGTAAATATTTCTACGTTTTTAACAATGTTGGCGTGTTACAAAGATATTCTTGTAAGTTTTACACATATGTTTTGTTCACATCTCTTTTTTTAGGCAAATTTGACGACGTTTCTGTTTTATATCTCTCACTTCAAACTTGGTTTGAATGTCGATGGCATATTTTATTTATCGACTCGTTGATTCAGCATTCTTACTCGTAGTTTTCTTTGTGGCTATGAAATTGAAAAATACGGGTTATTACTAGTTTTTTTCAGGAATAATCTAAAATGTTTATATTTTAGTAAATTTGAATAATACAATATTTGTAGAAGCATTTTAATTCAATTAAATTACGTGTCTTATATTGATTTCTTTTCGCAAAACTTTCAGGTGATTTTGTTTTTTCAGGATAATTCTGGATAACGCATCGCTGGTTTTTTCGCCATTTCCTGCGCAGAACTTCCGGCAGGACGTGCATTCTGCCACCTACCGCTGTAAGGCAGCAAATACTGCGGGGGTGGTGCTGTCGAGGGAGGTCCGGGTCATCGCTGGTGAGGAAATAATAAACATTGCAGAATTTAAATTTTCACAATAAACCTTTTTTTTTTTAATCTTGGTGGAATAATATATGATGTTGATAGGTGGGTCTGGAAGATGGATAATACCGTTCTGAGTTTGGATAGAACCAGAATTTAGTTAAAGCATGTAGATGTTCAAATATGGGCAGAATGATGAATGTTACACAGTGTGTAAAGTGGCCACTTAAACAAGCCATTGACAGGTCATAAGCACTGTAGATGCCTAGACTTATATATTACCTTCTCTTAAATGTTCTTTATCTCTGTTGTAGTATGTTAAAATTATTTAAGACTCAATGACCTTTTTTTTTTGTCGAAGGGAAATCCATTATGGACACTCAGATAGTCCGAGTAGAGCTGGACTCACACCGGCTAAAACCCCCCCTTTTTTCTCTGCTGACCGGTTCCCGCCTCGCGGCCTCTGCCTGCAGTTTGTCTATACTTCCGCTTGTGATATTTCATCTTTTCCCTTTTTCTCCATTATATTTTCCATAAAAAGTGTTAAAAGATCCCAATTTTGCACCTTTTTAATCATAGTTTCCAGGAGACTATTTCAATTCAGTCTTTCAGGTATGCCCAGGTCCGTTTTAAATTTTTCTCTTTTTTAAAATAGTTTATTCTCATGTTCTTAATGACCTGCCATCAGGTAAAAATTGTTAATAAAGAAATAGAGTTGAGATAAGTTTGCTTAGTACTGTAGTAATTTGCGCATTTATCTTCCATGCTTGAGGTTCTAAGTGGTTCGATTCCCAGCAGTGCAAACGTGGAATATTGATTTTAGACGTGGCAACATTTTATTGTCCCTGGACTTGCGCTTAAAGCAAGAGACTAAAACCCTTACTTTCTATGTATGGACTTTATGTACTTTAAAGGAAAAACCATGGGAGTCAGATTGAACAAAATGTTCAGGAAACAAAATTTCGTGATTGTGCGTTTTCCAAAACTTGATAAATTCTGAACAAAATTTGATAATTTTATATTATTAATATTTAAAGCATAAACTATTTTGTCAAAATTTAACGAAATGTTTTAAAATATGTTTTATGTTTAAAAATCGAGTTGTTGTCCCGCGACTAGTGTCATGGACTCATGGTTTAAAGGATCGAACCCACTCTACCACAACTTGATTTCCATATTTTATTAGTGAGTTATTTACAACTCGTTGAAAATGGCCACCAAAAATTAAATTATTCGGCTAAATCATAGGGCAAAGATAACATAAAAAAACCTTTTACTGACTTTCTATGTCTACCGATTTTTAGACGTACCCGTTTCTTTGTCAGAACACCAATTAAACCAACATGCAAAACCCACCATTTTTCTAGCGTCTTTTTTAAACTTTTACCTCTTACTTTATTTTTCATTATTTCTCCCACATTATAAAATATTTTCAGAACCTAATCAGTGCATGGAAGGGTTGCTTATTAAAATTCATGTAATGCTGATTTTATATTTTTGTGCACCCACTATGGGACAGTGACGTGATAGAGGTGTTCGTTATTTTGATAAAAAAATAACAATTTACATTTTTTTATTGGTGTCTTAACATTGATAAAGAACCGTTCTGAGAATAAACTATGCAACTTTATAAATTTAAATTGTACTAGATTCAGCATTTGTCTTGTGTTTCATTCAACCTAAGTTCCGGAACCTAACTTTTAGTCAGTAAACACGAATTCACATTAAACTGGCATGGACAGTTAGTTGTTTGTACCCTACTACGCGTTTTATATGACAATGTTTACGCGACAGTGCTTATTTTTCGGAACATAATTTCAAAATATCGTTATATGAAGCATCACTTCTTTTTAGTTTTACCTCAGTTTTCAAATTGGCTTAAAAATAAACATTACAAAGGACATTTTAGAGAAGGTAATATAGAAGTCTAGGCATCTACAGACATTATGACCTGCCGTTGGCTGGTTTAAGTGGCCACTGTAGCATGTAGGTGAAATAATTCAATTATATTAATCTCACCTGCATAAATAAAGGTTTCAGCTCTTTTACTTCACAAACATCAACAAATAAAGGAATTGAAAGAATAAAGATGTCCAAACATGGGCAGAATGGTGAATGTTACACAGTGTGTAAAGTGACTACTTAAACCAGCCAATGACAGGTCATAAGCCCTGTAGATGCTTAGACTTCTTTATTACCTTCTCTCAAATGTTCTTCATTCCTGTTGTAATATGATAATATTTATAGCTCTCCAGGGAGTTGAATCGAGTCCTTGTCTACTTAAATTTGGACAAACTCAAAATATTGTTGATAAATTTCATCGTTAAAAAATACAACTTATCTGGGATGAATCAATTATTTTATTTTGATAATTTTACGTAGTCTGTTTTATAATACGATTTTTTTTTATGTCAAAAGATTCATCCATCAATACATATTTTCACTCGCCTAAGTATCTTTTCACCTTTTTAAGATACTAATTTTATTTAATGACAAAGCTAAAATTCAAAGCTTCAAACTGTGAAACATTTTAAATGAAAATATCTTTGCATAGTTATTGGGGACCAAAGACTTTTGAGCTGAGCTAAAGGAAAAACCGTTATAAGGATGCCATTGAAAATTCCAAGTCACCTTTGGATAAAAATTCCAACCCTTCTGGAGGAATACAAAAACGTGTTACAATTTAATGTGCAAGAATCAGGGCTGGCTTGATATAATTGTCTTGATTATAATTAGTATTTCAATTTTTTTTACCGCCCGTATATTGATGTCTAGTAAGACGTTACAAATTATTTCATTGGCAATAGTTTTTTTTATATTTTTTGAACACTGATGATTTTTGTGATGGTTTTGATATTTATTGATTATTTTTTTAATTTTATTCAGAAAACAAACAGTACGGTTACATAATTTTACATTTTACACCGTTATACTTAACTCTAATGGACCAGTGAAGTTTCCTTACTATATAATAATTATCTGTAAGGTTATCAATGAAAATACAAAAAAGAGCAGGAAAAAAAACAAAAAGTTGTTGAAAAATTAAAAGTATAAAATTAAAATTAGTTAGTATTTACAAAAGTTTTTAGTTAGTGCAAATGGAAACAATATTAAAAATGAAGAAAAAAAAATGTGAAAGTAATTAAAAGATAAGATATTACAACAGAGATGAAGAACATTTAAGAGACGGTAATATAGAAGTCCAGGCATCTAATTTGGACAAACTCAAAATATTGTTGATAAATTACCTGGTCCATGAAGAAGTATAGAAATTGAAAAAATAATATTTTCAGGCGTTGCCTAGTATGTAGGTGCATAAATAAAGGTTTCAGCTCTTTACATCAACAGATGAAAGAATTGAAGGAATATAGATGTTCAAATATAGGCAGAATGGTGAATGTTACACAGTGTGTAAGGTGGCCACTTAAACCAGCCATTGACAGGTCATAAGCCCTGTAGATGCCTGGACTTCTATATTACCTTCTATTAAATGTTCTTCATCTCTGTTGTAATATGTTAATATAAACAGCTCCCCAGGGAGTTGAATCCAGTCCTTGCCTACAAAATTTGGACAAACTCAAAATATTGTTGATAAAAGATAAGAATTAAAATACAGAATGAAAAACATACTCAGATGTAAAAAAAAAAATAAACATTTTCGAAAAGGAAAAACATAAATATTCATTTAAATAATTTATGGGATGCAAATCAACCAAACATCTTTGTTTAGTTTCATTTGTTTCTGATCAATTAGTGCTTTTTCCTATGAAAGTAACTCAAATGGTGCTCAGTAATTGTTACATTTTCTGTCAAGTAAAACATTGCTGAAGACAAATAATAAAATCTTTTTTGCAAAATAGTAAAAAGCAGTTCATTTTTATGTTAGGAAAGTTTGCACCATTGGCTAAAATTTGGATCGAGTATTATCATGGTAATCATTACATCCCTCTCCACACCTAATGGTGCATAGGGCACTACATTAGTACACAAAATGCAGCATGTTTTTATGATAAATGTAATGTGATCAGTCCTACGTTTCAGATACCAGGCCAGAAACAAGAAATATTGCACTGTAGAACCATATTTTTATTAAATATATCATGTCAACTTTAACTGGAATTTTGTAACGTACATTCTTAATTTGATTTTTGCTGACCTTTGATAAAATAATTTAAAGAAATGAAATTGGATTCTTAATCAAGAGTTTTTATATTAATGTTTTATAAATAATGCTTTCGAATTTGATTAATATGAATATTATTTTTTTAATAAAACATTTGATTTTTTATTGTTTTTTTTTTGATTGAGCTGATACAATTAAACTACTGCCCCATATTTTGGCTGTTATTTAAAAATCGATTAATATTTATGCAGATAAACTTCGCCAACAAGTTACAAAAAGTGACTTGGTGAGGTTTTTGTAATTGTTAGGTGTATTTTTTTTTTTAGATGTCTTCATTTTTATCCAAGTGTTCTTTTACAATTGAATAAATAAAAAATTAACACATGGTAAGCAGAAGACCAATCACTTCACCGCAAGACGAACTTATTTTCACACCATTTCTTTATTCAGGATTTTTATTTGCAAGCAGCCACCGAGTCTCAAACACGTATTTAGAGTTTCAGTTCTATTTTGCACATAGAACTGTATTTTGAATTCACCCGGACACAGTTATTTTTCCATTTTTAATGAAACATACTATTATGTTTAATATTACCCGGAAATTTTAATTTAAAAAAGCCCCAATCAAGGTAAAAGTGTTTTTTTTTTCACAAGGGTGGAAAGACTGTCAGCCATACGTGTCACTTTTGACCGATTTCTTTCATGTAGTTTGTTTGTGGCAGCAGTGTGCAAATGTCGATTTTTGGTGTGTTCGGTGAATTTCGCTTGATTTTCTAAGATCAAGGCAAATCTATCGCTGGAGGATGCTTTTCATTGACGATACCACGCTTCATTAAGGGTAATGAAACGTAGGTGCATGAATAAGACGTGGAAATAAGTCAACAATTTTTCAAGTGGTGCTTTCCATTGGAGCCAAAACCCAAAAAACCACTCAAAAGTCGCAAAAAAATTAAGGTTGTTGACTGTTTTCTTCGATTATCGTGGTTTTATGCACTCGGAGTTCCTTAAAATAGGCCGCACGGTCAATAAGGAATTCTATATAGGCATATTGAAGCGCGTTCGAGAGAAAATATTTTTCGAAGAAGGCAAGATAAATGGAAAGATAACTCGAAGTTTTTGCATCACGATAAGGCGCCGTTTCATACATCTTTCCTTGAACGCAATTATTTAGCCAAAAACAGCGTAAAAGTCGTCCCCGTGCTCCGTATTCACTTGATTTGGCTCAGTTTGTCTTTTTTCTGTTTCCAAAACTCAAATATTATTATTTATTTAATTTTTATTTATTATACATTGGCGGGCTTATTGTCAAATGACAATTTTTTCCGACCAATAAAAGCTTTAATTTTATAATTCAAGTTGTATGTCCTATTTGGTAGAAAATAAAAATAAAATAGCTCAAGATATTTAAAAATACAAATAGTTGTAAAAATAATTTAAAAAGAAAGTCGGAGAGATAAAGGAGGAAAAAAGAGATGTTTTTTATACGCAATTTAAACACAGATACTGTAGTAACATATTTGATAGTGGATAAAAGATGATTCTTCAGTCGAGCCACATGGACACCATATGAGCTAGAAAAAAGAAAGAATTGTGGATGGGTATTAAGAGAGTGCTTTGATAATAAAAACGAAAAGATTAACCATTAACTGATAAGCGTTTCAATCTTCATGAAGGTTATTAGCTCTGAGGCTGAATCTGAAGATGACTTGCAAAACATGTTATACAAATTCCATCTTGTATCAAAAAGGTTCAATATACATATAGGTTTCAGTTTCTTAAACAAAAGTTTCAGCTATACCAATACAAGTAAGGTGTAAAATGATTATTGGTAATGAATTAATAGGACAAATGACAAGTTTCGGGTATTTCAGAATCGATATATGCTGCCATAATGATTTGCACAAAGAAGTCCGATATCAAATCAACAAAACCTCTTAAGTATCAGAATGTCTAAAAGAGAGAAAATGGAAAAATAAAAACATGCGAATTTACAAAAAAATAAGAATATATTATGAAACAAGTGAGGCCTTTATTTATATTTACTGTAGAAACATGAGCGGACACCACGAGAACAAAGAACCTGCCAAGAACATCAGAGATTAGGTCAGAAATTATCTTATAAAGAAAACGTGCAAAATTGAAAATATAGTGCATTGGAGCAGTTTCCGTACTTAAGAGATCACATGTATAGATTAACAACGACTGACGTTCACAATTAAGTAGTCAAAGAGTTGCTTTTTGGACGGCGACCAACTAGAAAACCCTGGATGGAAGTATAGTTAGGTCTCATCATGGAAGACTGAAAAAAGGTACACACAGGTTGAAGTGTCCAATTTACTGTGGTCAGGAATCCGTAGGAAGAAAAGTCCAAAATTTAAGTCCAGGGTAAAGCAAAGGTCTCAAGCGAAGCGCGCAAGCCTAGGCCGTTGCATACCGCGCAAAGAGAGAGAACGGTAGAGGAAGCTGCTCGCCTGCTCTAGCCGTCGGCATCGTCCTCCCTCCACGTTTATACGCATTTTCCTCCCCCAACTCTTACGGCGGTCTAGCGGCAGCAGTATAATGCAAAACCATGATAATTCAAAAATCCTTAAATTCATTTATTAAAGCTCAATACCCCTTCTAAATACCTCGGTATAGAAAAGACCACCCCGTAAGTAACAAATACTAGTCTTCATTGAAGGGCCAGCATATTTTCTAACACATGCCAAGATCCCTAATTCTAAGTACCTACATAATCTAGCGTGGTGGCGGTCCCTAGAAAGGCCGCTTCCCGTGTTGAAGTCCGTAACATATGTACTGTCCACTTTTCACATTTCTTCTTAGTGGGTACTTGATTTCGTGAAGTACACACTTGGCTGTCAGCAATTTTATCGATATGGCTGATATTCGCGCATATCAGCAATTACTTGATATCAGTAATTTAGGCGTTTTGCGAATCAATTGTTTACACAGAGGATATATATGATTTCATTTCTGCCTTGTCCTTGATACGATAGTAGACCAACTGACAGTGCGCATTCATTTCCGGGTGAACCTGAAGTCTCTATATATACGTATGTTAGACTTTCAAATTTTAGACATGGCGGAGTAAAAACCAAAATTATTTCTTTGTTTTTTTGTATGGAAAAGTAAATTTTGTCTTAAGTTTCTAATATTAAAGTAAAAGAATACTTAAAGTGCCTAAATAATAATTATTTTTCTGAATTCGCAAACCATCTGACCATGAAAAAAATATTTAAATAAGACAACTTGAAAATCTAAGAAATGAAAAAAGCGATTCATTATAAGGAAAAAATATGTAATAACCAAATAAATAATATTTCTTTTAGTCCACTCCTATCTTGTTTTGAAAGTATTCATCTCTTTTTATTAGCTCCGTGTGTAGTATTTAGTAATCACGGATAAAATAAAATAGGAAATATTTCATTAGTTACGTAACCTTTACAAAAAAACTTGTTTGATTTGAAACCGGTAAGTGAGAAAAAAGTTGTTTTATTAGTTTTATTATAATGAATAACTACAAAGTAAGTGCTTCGAAATATAGATAAAATTTAAACAAAAATATAAGATTTATTTCAATGATCTTAAAATTAAGATAATGTTTATTTTAAATTAAGATGATGACCAAAGGAGGGGATTCGAACCCCCCATAGACCATTCGGTCAATTTCATTTTATATACATAAAAATTCGGCAAACTAACAAAAATTAATCAAATACACTAACGAGTAAAATATGTGCACGCAAAAACATGAATAAATTATTGCACGATCATAAACACTTTCAATGTTTTGTTCTCCTGATGTAATAAACCAGTAGGCGCTGGGGTTGTTTGGTCCCTCCGTTCGAATCATGTATAATTTTTGGATGGTTAGTGAGGGAAAGGTAAAGAAAATTTTTAGCTCATTAAATGCATATTTGCTTTTGGATACGCCTAGCATTCAAATTTATTTTTTTATTGAAGTTGAACTGATTAAGTATTTTTTTATAAACATCATAATATGACTACCACATAACATAAAAATACTTTAGCAGCAAGCAACAAGCTTTTATTAAAAATTTTATTTTCCTTTTATTTTTTTTTAAGTAAGCCTTTTTTATAGAGATTTTTTTTCAACCCTGCATAAGAAGGTAACGCTTTCTCAAATTTCCATTGTATCCTTAAGCCACACGTTCTATATCCTTGTATCTCGGAGCACCATTACGGCTACCTTCGCGATCACTTCAATTAGTCAGGTGGGTAGGAAGGGTGTGTTTGGGAATTATCCTCCCGACTCTGCTAATATTTGGGTAGATACTCAAAGTGACTGGCGTTTTACAAAAGGTATCTCAAAATGCTCCATAAACTTGAGAAGGATACTGCCACATAGTGTGTTGATTATTAAACATAATAACGTTATGGCAAAAGAAATACACGTTTGTGTTATTCGGACACAATTCATTACAATAATTTGAAACAAGTTTAACCCAAATTACACTTAATTAGTTTTTGACTTAGGTACTATTTTTTTCTTTATTGAGGTCTTTTGCATACCAAGAAATGATATTATCAACCCACAAGTTAAATATTCATAAAAAAATTACAATTTTTAGTCATGAATATTTTTTATGTTTTATTTATTTATTTATAATATATACGGCCTAAGCAAATAACAATAGTTACATGAAAAAACATAAATACAAGAAACTGAACAAAAATAACATAAAACTATGTAGCAAAGACAAACAAGGGCAATACAAGAATGGTAAACAATATATTAATAAAAACGAAAGACATAATACTTTGAGCTAAACCATGCCAATCCAATTTCCTCTCATACTGTTTTAGTCGCGAAGAGATCCACGAAAAGCCAGAAGATCTATCCCGAAGAATTCCAAATAGTGTTATGAACTGACTAATCTACACATTCTGGACATTGGGGCATAAAAACGAAAGTTCCTCTTGGAAAATTAAATAAATAGGATTTCTGGTGACATGTTTGGGAACATGAAAAAAAAATGATAACAACAGAGATGGGACATCATTCATAGCATTAAGTATTTTGAAAATGCATATAAGGTTCATCTAAGACGTCTCTCCAATGAAGACAGATTTAGAGATCGCTCTATTTCAAAATAGGAATAATTACCCCTTTGAAATTCGAGCAACCGTGCCACTTTTCTTAGAAAACGGTGTTGGTCAGACACGATATGGTTAATATGAGTCCTGTAGAATGGAGACCAAATAAAAGAAGCGTATTCTCTAGATGGGGTCGAGCTAGTGAACAATAAAGAGTTCTGATGTCATTAATATTTTTGAAGTCCATCGTCATTCTATTTATAAAACCGAATATTTTGAGTTCTTCCAATACTTTCGAGAAAATGGATAGAGACTGATAAGTCATTTAAAAAATGTTTATGTTGTCCCTTTCAGCACGGGTTTTCATTCAAATACACACAAATTTTAAGATTTTTGTACTCTCGTACCTACTGAAATCCAAAACCGACGAGTTTATTTTTTAATTACTGGAACCCCTAATTAGTACGTCTGTATTCTTTTCGTATACGTCAGTTATCAGCATTACACAGAAAAATTCATTTTCAACGTTGACAGTGGACTTCTGACTGATTTATTTGTTTTGGAGCGAATTTTTGTCGTCCTTATAAATAATACACGTTAAACAAGTTTTTAACTATTTCTGTAAAACAAAATTCATATGAAGGAATAGACATGAATTGTAAGACAATAACACATTTAAAATGAATTTATTTTGTCGATTGAATATTGTTGAGACTCATTTATTTAGTATAACACGATGATCAGTCTTATGTTTTAAATGCCAGTCCAGGGACTACAAAATATTTTCAAAACGCATTTGAAAAAAACAAAAAAAATTATGCCAACCATGTCGAGAATCCAATCCGAGACCTCTTGCGAGATAAGAAAATGCGCTGACCACTACACCACGAAGCCGACACAATATTCCATATCCGCTCTCTAATTGGAGCATATGGTGTCCACAAAAATTCTTCGAGCATCTCTGCCGGCTGCCAGCTCCAGCACATCCTCCCAAGTCAGGTTCTGACACGGTCCAGGACGTCGAGAACCCGATGCCTTGTAAAGTAGGCAAGCATGGTTAAGGCTCTCAAAAGGCATCCGCAGCACATGGCCAAGCCAACCATATCACCTCCGATCGATGACAGTTGTCACCGGAGTTTGCTGCGCCCGTTCTTTTATCATTTTTTCCCTTACGTAGTCAAACCACTGTACACCCAAGATTCTTTTGAGACAACTATTCTCAAAACTCAGAATTTTACTGTTTGAATTTTGCAAGGTCAACACACTAAATAAAATATTTTTTTTTATATCCACAGAAATTAATTAATGTCTGAAAGTGTAAAATAACAGTTCCGTTTTCATTAAAATGGGCTACTTTACCCATTTTTTTTATAACACAACGCATTTTGTCCATTTTGTAAAATTGTACATAGTAAATACCATACAAATGTATATTTTTTACTTTCTTGGTGCGACTGACTCTAAAAAGATATGCCCAGGCATCCATTTCTAAAAATATCATACATCTCTTTCGTGATACCTAGTGTTTCAAAGTATCTACCTTAACTTTTTGAATGTATAAAAAATCTAAAACGAGCCTGAAAATTGTTTGCGGGTTAAAATACTATTTATTTACAAAAAATCTTTACTTAAATGATAATTCTTATCCTTATCCACCACCAATGGTTTATAGGGCAATTTACTGGTATAATAATTAAACGTATTTATGCTTAAAACAGCCTGCTATAGAAAAATTGAGCTTAGATAATAGGACTTTTGTGAAAAGAGTGAACAATCAAATCTACAGAATAACTAGAATATTGTTTACTTCCAAAAATGATAAATAATGCATACATTCGATGCTTTATACTACAAAAAATACTTTAAGTATGTATTTGACCAGTTTTCATGATTTTTAAAGTCTGGCTGACCACACAACCTAAGATTTGTATTTTTCAGAAAACAGTCAGCCTTATAAAAAGTAAAAATAAAAATATTACATAAAAAGTTCATAAAAAGGAGAAGACATTGTAAAGCTACTCTACATTCCTCCCTCTCTCTCTGCTTCCATGAACATTTCAATTTAATTGTAAAAAAATCACAACTAACAATAAATTATTCGATGCGGGTAGTACATGTAGGTAAGTATAAATTTAAAGTTGAAATCAAATGTTTAAAATTAAAAGTAAAAGTTAAAATTAAAATGAAAAGATTAAATTTAAATTAAGTTAAAAGTTTAAATTAAAAGTTAAAATTAAAAATTAAAATTCAAAAGTTAAAATTGAAAGACAAAATTAAATTAAAAGTTAAAAGTCAAGCAGGAGATAAATTTAAAATGTCTTTAACTGATCTGATAAAAATATGGTATTTACAATGTAGTATGTCGATGTCACTAAAACTGTCATTACAGGTAATCTGTATTCTTCTAGAGTGCTATTTTTTAAATAATTAGTCATTGAGTTAAGAATGACGAAGAGTACAGATTGACGAGTTCTACGGACAGGGACTCGATATGAAATGTATGTTGTATGATTAAGTATGAAACATTTTATTTATGTTTATTTATAAGGGTAGTTATTGTCAAGAATAATTTAATTGATTTATTATTATACGTTTACAATTATTTTATTATGCATTAAAGAAATTTTGGTGATTTTTTCAAGTCACACATGACCACACAACCTAAAATATGCATTTTGCAGAAAACAGCCAGATCTAATATTAGATTATTCATGATTCAAACTTTGAATGTATGAGGTGACTTTTTTTATCAAAACATGTTTTTATATTACCGATATTTTTTAATTGCTAAATTTATAACATTAAAATATTTGTGTATTTATCCACTTAGATTTATTTAAGGAAACTGTTTTTTTCGAACAGAACATAGAATTGACCTTACTGTACTCGATAACACCAATATCTTTTTTTTTTTAAATGGTACCTACTTATATGCTTTAATGCTTTAATTTAATGCTGTTTAAAGTTTTTTGCATAACCACGTTCAATTAAAGCAAACCTTGCTATTGTTGTAAATATGAAACATCAAAAATCGATTTTACGTGTCTGATAAGATAATTTAATATGATGAATAAAAAAAATAATAATACACAAGTCTTATTTCGATTCATTAAAAATTGGTCTCGGAGTCTCACACAAAATAACTTGACATACTAATTACTATGAAATAATAACCACTGCAAAAATGTTGATCGAACTGTGTGAAATATGTATGTAGGTTGATATAAAAAGTGTTGGTCTCACAAATAAGACAAAAATTAGGATTTGCAAAATGTGTTACCACCTTTTAACGTAAACGTTATGTCATTATCTGTAAAATTGATCAAAGGTTTTGAATGTGAAGATATTCTGAGATGGAGGTTCGATTATTGAAATTCAATGGCGTTTTATAACTTGCTGAATTAACAATATTTCGGTAGTCAGATGGCAGAAGGGACCATCTGTATTATTTTTTTGGTTTTTTTACTTATCAAGAGTTGTAATAAACATTTTATTTTAATAAAAAAATTAAAAAACGTCATTTAAAATGGCAATGCGTTTTTGAGATTTAAAAAAAAAATTATGCATTAAAATCTTATAAGTTAATTTTATTTCCGCTCTCCTGATCATTAAAAAAATTACAGATAGTCGTTTCTGCCATCTGACTACCGATTTTCAAGTAAAGGAAATCTAGGCTTTATGGAAACCTTTCATGCATACGTATTTAATTATATAAATCTTTTTTTTTTCTTAAATTCTCCTGCTTTTAAAAATAGTGAAGGCCTAGTGGCCGGTTTTAAAGAGGAATTAGCTTCCTGAGAGGACGATTCCCAACATTTGAACCACCTCTTTGTTGGTTGTTTGTCCGGGAGTCATTTAGCTTGGGGTTGGCCGTGCAATGCAACGTGAGGAAATCTGGATAGCTCCACTGTTCTTACATCAGGATATTAATATATTTTTTGCAGTAACGAGATCTGAAATCTTTAAGTTCGTTACTCCGTTTTAAAGATTTAAGGAAGATATGCTCTTTAAAATCATCATTTTTGACACTCTTAGCGCCTTTCCTAATGTAAAAAAATATTGGTTTTTCGGTTGAC
This sequence comes from Micrasema longulum, assembly GCF_059751315.1. NCBI lineage: Eukaryota > Metazoa > Arthropoda > Insecta > Trichoptera > Brachycentridae > Micrasema > Micrasema longulum. The sequence continues at coordinate 159,829 of NW_028277492.1, read as the reverse complement.
CTTAAACACACAGTGTGAAAAAACTCTCTCGAGCCACAGTGTGGTATTCCGAGGTTAGAAAATGATAGTATGATAATCACCGTCTCTTTTCATCTTTTGAAAAGTTATATGTGTGCCTTGTTTAGAATGCTAATTGATCTAATTAGATTTATATCCCTTTCTCTCTAATTAATATTTTATATATGTGTCTTGGTATAGGTACTCGATATTTTGTCATTTTTGGAGATCCTGATGTAAAAAATATTTCATTATAGATTACCAAATGTATCTTAATATGTGTTATAATTTTTTTCTTATGTGTTAAAGTGTGCAAGAAGATAACGAAAAATATCGTTTTAATGTTACCGAAATATTGATTAAATGATTGAAATTTGCAAAACCGATTACATTGCAAAACGGGTGGGTTAAGAAAATAAAAATGGTACATCACATGCATTTATCTTCTCAATGTTACCTGCTTCCTGTTTAATGCATCTTGAATTGCATGATCAACTTCTGACATAACCGGAATTGAGGTTGTATTATTTATTTACATTTAAACGTCGTTTTGATCTCTCAAAAAACTGATTTCATTCAAAATATTAACACGGGAAATTCAAAATCATCAAATTTTATAGCACAAATAATTTAAAAACGGATTTAAATCACGTAAAATGGAAAACAAAAACTAATACAAATAAACTGTAACAAAAATATAAACAGTAAAACCTTATTTTAAAGAACTATCTTTTTATTTTTGAAGACAAGCGATAAAATAATACTAATTTATATCTGATTTTATGAATGTTTTATCAATTTATTATTACAAACTTCATAATTTGTTCATCAAAAGTACTATTTTTTAAATTTTATTTACTTAGGCCAATAATTTTTTAATCAATGTAAACGAAGTGTGGAGGAGACGATTTAATCATGAATTAGAAGCACTGTATGGCGAACCCAACATTGCACGATTCATCGAAATAAGAAGAGTACAATGGTTGGGCCATGTGCACAGAATGAGTAATAACCGCACCCCAAATAGATTATTTATACCACTCCGGAAGGCAGACAAAACAGAGGCAGACCAAAATTAAGTTGGCTGGATAATGTGGAAAGTGACATTATAGCGATTAGCCTGACGAACTGGAGAAGAGCCGCGGGGTGCAGGGTCGAATGGAGAAAAATTCTGGAGGAGGCCAGAGCCTACAACGGGCTGTAGCGCCACTGATGATGAATCATTTTTTAATTAGTTTGAAAACTCAATGATTTGAGGATTGTGTGAGTTGAAGCACTCTCTAATGGTTGAGAAAGTTCACAAGAAATTTCTTCGGTTTCACTACATGTGGGAGTGCAAATATTATCCATGGCTTTATCGAGTTTTTCCAGGGTATGCTTAATTTCAAAAGTTTGAAGACCAGAAGGAATGTGTATTTAACTACACATTTCTTTCGATTGTTGCGCGATATTATTGACAACCCTAAAGTTATGCGGATAATAAGCTTTTTTGTTCCGGACAGTTACCTTAAATAGCGTCAACATAGACTGTTTCACATTCCAATATACATGACTAATCTGCCTATGATCATGCCTGTTGGAAGGGCTTTCTCTATGTTGAACAATATTACTTTGGACATTAATTTTTTGACGTCTCTGGGGGAGTTTTTCGTTTACGTAATATTATTCTCAAGATATTATGTAAATGGCTTAAGATATTATGTATTATGTACAATATTGTATAATGCATGGCGCGCAAATCTGACACGAGATATTACTTCCCTATATAAAAAACAGCACAACATGTGTGAGGGTGAAAGGATCATACACATCGTGGTTTGACAGTCATAAAGAAGTCAAAAGGGATGTGTAATGTCACCATGGCTGTTCAACGTGTATATCAATAACTGCATGAAATAACTAAAAAGCTTCAGAATGGGAGCAAAAATGAGTGTTTTAAATGTAAATTTGCTTATGTATGCTCATGTTGCCGTGCTTCTTGCTAATAACAAACAGGAACGTGCTTCTTGCTAACAACAAAGAGGAACTGCAATTCTTGGCAACGAAGGTCTACGATGTGTGCAAGGGAAGCGATTTGCCGATGAATGTCGATAAATTTAATATGATGGTTTTTGAAAGAAATGAAAGTGTGACTAAATGTGAAAGCACTGTAAATGGAGTTATACTAAAACAAGTTGAGGAATTTGTGTATTTGGGAAGTATGTTTACTAGGAATGAAATGACTGAGAAAGATATTAAAAGCGGGGTGAGTGCCGGGAACAGAGTGAACAGTGCACTTAATTCCACCTTGGCAAATAAATGTTTGTCGCAAGAGGTAAAGCTAGCAGTTCACAATGGAGTCCTGGTCCGGACCCTGACGTATGGGAGCGAAGTACGGACTTGAACAGAGATAAAAGTAGGCTGAATGCTGTCGAAATGCAATATCTCAGGCAAATGTGTAGTAAAACTATTTACGATAAATACACAAATGTTGAAATCCGTACATTATGTAAGGCTGAGATAAGCACTATCGACAAAATCAAGAAAGCAGCTCTGCGTTGGTTTGGACATGTATAGCGAATGGACAGCAAAATAACGACTAATAATATTTACAATGCGAATGTTGATGGATGCAGAAAAAGAGGAAGACCAAAAAAGAGATGGCATGATCAAATTCTAGAAATACTTGAAGATGGACATGTCAAAAGTTGGAATAATCGGCGCGAGTGCATGAGAAAATGTATGAATGTAGATGAAAAGAGTACTGTATGCAAATATACAGTGATTTGTCATTCTATTCTTTCTGCCTACCCTAACGGGGAAATGGCGTAATGTTTTTTTTATTTTTATTGTTTGTTGTGTATGTAGGGTCCATAGTCCATAGTCGATGACACACACGTGTTAAATTAGTTCACCTCAAAGAGACTAATGATCGACGATGCAATGTCATCATTTTCAATCGAATCCTATACATTCGTAAAATGCAATTCTGAGTATTTCACATGAAATCGGAGGGCATCGCCCTGCAGTGCATTCACATCGTCCCTACCATGAAAAAATGAACTACAAAGGAATAAAGTCTATAAAGAGACCACAGGACGCAGCCAAAGTCAGTCAGTCAGTTCAGTTCACGTCAGACCAGCTCGACGACATCACACAGTTCCAGCATGTAGTTCAAGTGCAGTTACTTCTACTCATCATTTCCATTACTCACGAGCTCCTCAACAAAGTGTCGTTTATTTATTCAACATGTAATAAATAAACATCAAACAGCAATCTCGTGTCTTCTTTGTCAATCTTTAACTGGGGTAGGAGCTCCAACCAAACCCTCAACTACTTAAATCCTACATGTATAAATTGTATGCCTACATGTTCTTTTTACATATACCTAATTTTGCTGACTTTTTATTATTAGTATTTCTTGTCGTATGAATAAACATACCCTATTTTGAAATGTCCATACTATATTTGAATAAGTAAAATTAAAAAGCATTTGATTGATATCAGTACTATCAAATGTATTTTGCATAAATGTAAACAATAATCAATGCAACATTTGTATATTATGACCATACATACAACGGAATGTGTGGGTAACTAGACAATTTATGAAGTGCATGGACATAATGGATCAGTATGTGTTGTTTTGGAAAGGCCTCTGGCAAATACATACAGAGTGGATACAGTAGGTAATTTAATAATATCCCAGAGTGCCTACCCAAAACTATCATTTCTGGTTTACCATCTACGTAATATAAGTGAATCACAACATTCTTGTGAGAAGTGTTTCAATAATATTTTGTACTCGGTAGGAAAACGAACATTTAAATTGTAATTTGGTATGATATTTTAATCGTTATATATTAATCAAATGTAATAATTTAGATTACGAGAAAAATCTAATTTAAGCATACCTTTTGGAGTTATGTTAGAATAATATTTTCCGGAGATGAAAATGTTCCAACTTTATAAAAAATAAAAGATATGCATAATAACATGTCGGATTGATGGTTTTAAAAGACTATCTCAGGAAATTTAATTTTTCATTAAGGTGTTTTACAAAAAAACATCGTCAAATTATCTATATGTAGGTGAATGACAAATACAAAGTGAAAAATAATACAAAATCTTGAGCATGTAATGATTAAATAAATTATATGTATATTTAAATATTTTATTTTTTTTAAATTTAATACTTGAAGCACTGACTTTGTGGTTATTCATTATAATAAAATAAATAAAACAACTTTGTTTTTAACGACAGTTTTTTTTCCACCAACCAATTTCAAAGCAAACAAGCTTCTTCGTCTTAGTCTTGACGAAGAAGCTTGTTTGCTTTGAAACCGGTCGGTGGAAAAAACAAAAAAAAAATAGTAGGTAAAAACGAAGTTGTTGTATTTATTATACTAAATAAATTGTTTAAATTATATTTTATGTAAAATTAAATTCAGTATTACGTAGAATCAGTTTTGTTGGGCGTCAAAAATAATGGTACTTGAGTAATCCATAATCATTAAAATATCCCTAATGTCGAAATTAGAGCAGAATGCAAGGCTGAGTTAAGCATTATCGACAAAATTAAGAAAGGTCTTTTGCGATGGTTCGGTCATGTGGAGCGAATGAATGATGAAAGAACGGCGAAAAAGATTTATGATGCGAATGTGTCTGGTTGTAGAAGTCGAGGAAGGCCGAGAAAGACATGGCATGATCAAGTACAACAAATTCTTGAAAGTGGTCATGTGAAAAGTCGGAATAATCGACGTGCGTGCATGAGAAGATGTATGAATGTGAAGGAAGCAAAGGAAGTGTGCCAGGACAGAGTGTTGTGGCGTTCTATCCTCTCTGCCTACCCCTCTGGGGAAATGGCGTGATGGTTAGTTAGTTAGTTAGTTAGTTAAAATATCAATAATAATCCTGCCAAAATGTTTTTGTCCAGATGACTCTTAAGAAAAAAAATCGAAAAAGAAAAACAAATGAAGATATCCGCCTCGTGGTAAGTGGTTAACTTACCATGCTTGTGTTCCCGGGTTCGATGCCTGGAGAGTTATCGTGAAATTATTTTTTCAAAGGTGTTTTAGGCTTAGTATTTCACTGTCTCTGGCAAGCACCTGAAGCAATAGACAAATCACCTTGCTTTTGCCCAACGGAGTATCGACACACGCTGCATTTGATGTAACAATTCAATGTCCTATGCACCAATGGATGTAGATTGAGACATATTATTTAATGATAAATACTTTGTTATTACTATCTATGGGTAAAATTATTATTTTTACCAGCGACGGTCATATTTATCTCTATATTTTTACATCCCCTCTCCTTAACACTATGAGCACCAGTCAAATACACATAAAATTTACCCCGTAAAAAAATAATTTTTCTCCACAAAACGGCATCTTTATAATATTATTGATATTTAATAAATTTTTGCGTTCTTTTGATTAACCCAAATATTTCATGTTAAAGGCCATTTTAAACAAATTGCAAATAACTCACTAATAGAAAATGGGAGTTAAGTTAAGGTAGAATGGGATTCGAACCACGGACCTTTGATCCGTGAGTCCGAGACACTAGCCACAGGACCCAACTCTTTTTTTATGTAATCGGAAAGAACCTTGTATCAGGTGTCAACATTAGTTGTGTCCGTTTGTTTCTAAATTTTAAAATGAGCACCAGCAGCTAAAAATATATGCCAAAGGTTACACATCGCTGCCCTAGTTTTTTAGATTTCAATAAACCATTTTGCAAAATTTACAAGATTTTTTTTTTTAGTTTTTAAAGTCAAATCAGTAAGTGGAGATTGGCTTTTAAAAAATGCTGAAAATATTTAATAAGAGAAAAAATAATAATTCTTAAGCTAGATGGACGCATAATAAGATAATGAACACATTAGCATTCATAACTAAATTTGGCTAAAAATGGTCTTTTGAACATACAAAAACTGGAACAGCGACATATTATTTTATTTGATTACAAGCCTCCAAAATGCAATGCCAAATTGACAAACGTGAGCATTTTCGACACCCCTTCTTTTCGCGTTCAATCAAGGGAATAAGGCTGTCAAGCTGCGGCTTGCAATATTTGAGCGGCGCACGGTGAAAATGCTTTGAATTATTGCCTTATTTGTTGTAAAATAATATGACTAATTCGTAATATATATATTTTTTTGATTCATATCGTTCTTACAATTCGGAAAAAAAGCGGACTCAACTTGTAATAACACCAGCATATTCGTCAAAAATGTATTCTTCTCCATTATTTTACAAATAATTAGCCGATAATTCAAAGCATCTTCACCGTACACCGCGCAAATATCGCGAGCCGCTTTGGAAGCTTTATTCCCTCGATTTAACGTTAACAGAAGAAGGTGTCGAAAACGTTCGCTTTCGTGTACTTGATATTTCATAAAATAATATATGGAACTTAGAAATAAAACAGAAAGTTTTAGAGAACAATTTTTTTTCTTTCGAATGACGCATTGGATTTTTCGTTTTTTTGTTTTACTTTCGGTGCTCATTTTTGAGTTTAAAAAAACAGACACAACTTCTGTTAACATCTTATATTATTTTTGTCCTTTGCTGAACGTTGGCCTTGTGGTGTAATGGTCGGCGCGTTTGCCTACCATACAAGAGGCCTCGAGTTGGATTCGCGACATGGTTGTCATGAAATATTTATTTGGATATGTGTTTTTAGACTAGAATATTTCGTAGTCCCTGGACTGGTATCTGAAGTGTAAGACTGATTATCTTGCCATCATGCAATGATCAAGATATTTATTTATTAACACTTTATATACATATACAAGGTCTGTTAAAAAAGTATCGTAAATTTTGAATTTCCGCGGGTTACGTATATTCGATTTTTTGAAGCGTTATGTTGGTATTAATATTTTTTACTGATGCCGACAAGTTCAGTTATTTCAAATATTCAGTTAATTTTCGACAGCTGCTTTGCTTGCAGGTGTTTTGGCTCGTCTTCGATTTTTGCCTATTCCAAAAAATGGATCAAAGAATCTGTGTCCAACTTTGTGCGAAAAACAAAATTAAGTGCTCGGACGCATTCCCAATGTGAACTGTGGCATATAGTGAAGCTATTTTGGAACCAAACAACGTTTTTCGGTGGTACAGAGTGTTCTCAGAGTGTTCTCAGAGAGCCGAGAAGATGTGAACGACGAAGAGCGTGCCGGGCGCCCGAACACGTCAACAACAGACGAAAACATTGATGAAGTGAAGAAAATAGTATTGGCTAATCGTCGAATCGACGTTATTAAAGTTTTTGAAGACCTAAACATATCGATTGACTCGTGCCATTCGATTTTTACCAAAAATTTGGGAATGAGATGGGTCGACGTGAAATTCTTACCATAATTGCTTAATATTGACCAAAAACAGCATCGCAAAAACATTGCTTATGAGCTGTTGGACTCTGTCAGCGACGACCCAAATTTGCTCTTGAGGGTCATAACTGGTGACGAATCGTAAGTTTATGGTTATTACGTGGAAATCAAAGCTAAATTATCCTAATAGAAGCTGCCGCACGAGCCAAGACCCAAAAAAACGCGCCAAGTTTGGTCAAAATTGAAGGTTTTGCTTATTTTTTTCTTCGATTTCAGGGGCGCGGTGCATCATGAGTTCTTGCCACAGAGTAGAACGGTCAATAAAATATATTTCCTGCAAGTAATGCGCCATTTACGCGAAGCAATTTGCCAGAAACACCTGAATTTGTAGAACAAAAATTAGCTTTTGCACCATGAAAAAGCCCCTGCTCACACATCGTTGCTTGTGAGAGAATTTTTGGTCAAAAACAACACACTATAATGCCGCAGCCACCGTATTCTCCAGGTCTGGCCCTCTGTGACTTTTTCTTGTTCCCGAAATTGTAGAAGCCCATAAAAAGACGACGCTACGCTACGATTGAGGAGATAAAGACGGCATCAAAGGAGGAGCTGAATAAGATCACAAAAAAAGATTTTTGAAGTGCTTCGAGGATTGGAAAAAACGTTGGCACGATTGTGTAATATCTGGCACTTTGAAAGAATCAAAATAGATATTTATGAATAATTTTTAACAAACTAAAAATTTGCAATTCTTTTTGAACAGACTACGTACAATATATAAACATATAAGGGCGGGCATATTGCCTTTAGACAATTTCTCCCTACCTACCCAAACCGTTCAGTTTAAGAAAGTTACAAGTACATGGACAAATTCAATCTTAAGATTTTATACTTAATTCAAAACAAATATTAACTAAAAAAAATTAAAGATATAAAACATTCACACTTTACTTTAAAGAGATAAAAGGGGATGGGAAGGAAAGAAGAAGGATAAGGGACTAATTTAGATAGCGACATTTCAAACATGACTTAATTGTAAATAACGAAGGGGCGTCTCTTACATTAGTGGGTAGATTATTCCACATTCGAGCAGCTACTATTGCAAAAGAGGAAGAAAGAAAATCAGAGCGATTGAAGGGTATTTATTTATTTATTTATTTTATTTATTTATTATATATACGGCCTAAGCCAATTACAACAGTTACATGAAAAAACATAAATGCAAGAAACTGAACAAAAAGAACATGAAACTATTTAGCAAAGACAAACAAGAGCAAAACAATAATTGAATACAATATATTCATAAAAACGAAAGGTATTTAAAGAGTTCTCTCGTTATTAGAACGAAGAGATAGTCCGTGTTGTGATAGAAATTGGAAGAGCTCTCTCAGATAAACTGACGAAGTGAGAATATTTAAAATATTGTAAAGAAGTAATATAATATGAATGTTTTGTCTATGCCTGATACTGAGCCAGTGTAGTTACGTGGGATATTTGGTTTGTGGTCAAATTTGCGAATATCAAAGATATAACGGGTACAAACATTCTTCAATCGTTCGATAGTTCGTTCATTAGATACGCTGCGATCGGTGTTCCTATGCAGTGTTCTATGCGCCATTAGGAGCGAAAAGAAAACAATGATGATGACTTGGGATTTTTTCGTTTGCAATTCGACCTCTCAGCGCGAAAAAGAATTCTTTCGTTTTCAAGCGCCTACTTAATTTTCATACCGAAGTGGCACTTCTGAAATTCGGACTGTGTTATTTATTCTCAATATAACGAGAACAATTCAGAACGTAGTTAACGAGCCATTTTCCGAATGTAAACAGCGTAATGATAATGCTTTGTTTGTAAACAATCAATGTTCTATTATCGTAATGTTTGAGGCAGTGTTTTCCGAAGCTTATTCAAAATGTAGGAGTATGAGATTAACGACTGTTTGTACACTGTACACAAATACCGTATTAGAATGGTTGTTACATCAATTTACAGGATGTTTGTTAAACCCTGTCACATCCGAAACCACGATGATCAGTATGAGCAAGAAGGCATATTGGCACATTTAACGATAAATTCTTAGAACGAATAAAATTTCAAAAAACAAATGGTTTCTTACTTCTGCAGGGGAGAAGCGAGGGGGGCGCGGACGCGGTCGGCGGTGTATCAGACTCCCCCCTCCTCTCCCCTCGCTTCGTCCCTGCAGTAGTAAACAACCGTGTGTTTTTTTAAATATATATTTTTTAAAAATTTTACTTGTTCTAAAAATTTAATTTAATGTGCCAATATGTATTCTTGTTCATACTGATCATCGTGGTTTCGGATGTGACAGAGTTTAAAGAACACCCTGTATGTATATATTGTGTCAACATTAGTTGTGGCCATTATTTTCCGAATTTTAAAATCATCATTTCCTTTCCGCATCTAACGTTGCATAGGGAATTGCATGGGTGCAGCGAATCTTGATATTGTTTTGTTGCATGAAGGTAAAATGATCAGTCTTACGCTCCAGGTGCAAGTCCAGGATCTATGAAATATTCTCATGTAAGAACACCCTCTAACATAAATGTTTCTATCGAACCGAATTGTATGTACATACGTATAACAGGGTTATTGATCTATAATAAATTATATTACCATGATCGTGAATTAGTGTGCGTAATAATTATTAGTGAATTAATTAAATTTAAGTACAGCCAAACGTTTACTATTCAAATTAATAAAATCATATATTAAATATTTACACAAGTTTTTTTAAATTATTATGTCACGTGACGTTCGCGGATGTAATGCAATTCGAAATATCCAAAAGGGTGCAAACGACACACGGCACATAACCCAGAATATCTCTGAGAAAGTGCATCTGAACGGCAGTAAACATCAAAGAATTGTAATGATAAATTAAGTTGATTTGATTTCCTCTTAAATATTGATCTTGTGAAATATATATATTCAATGCAAAATTGTTATTTTATTTGTATTTTATATATATATATTCAAACGATTTATTTGAACAGTGACGAATGTATTGCCACGTTGTTCTTTTATTTAATTGATAAAACATGTCACATTAATTTAAAACCGCCTTAATTCATGTACAAAAAATACTTTGAACAAACTTGAGTAAACTTCAACAATTTGATTACTATTATAAGTAAAGAATGTGATGCTAGCCAGTTATTCAAAAACATGTTAATATATTTGTACGTTCATAGTAGAAAATTGAAGTCTTCTCGAATTAATGTGTAAGTATTTGTTTGAAAATAATTTCATTCAATTTGAAAATGATTACATTCAACAATATTTTCAGTGTGTCCAAATATTTGACTACATGAACTGGATTCATAGCCAATGACAGGTCATTAGCCTGAAATGCCTATATTCCTTTCTTTTAATCGTTCTTCTTTGTCTGCAATACATTAAATTTAATTCCTCTTAATTTTTGTTAAATATCTTATCTTATTCGCACCTAATGGAACATAAATATTTTTTTTTTTTGATATTTATTGGAAAAAAAAATTGACAGTGTAAGTATAAAATTATAAATGTTTTGTACCGACATAGTTAATTGTAACGTTTCTACCTCTCTTATAAAGTAAAAGCTCCTGTTTAGAGAGGGAGTTCGTGTACTGCATATATTCATTGATTATAGTGTATTTCAATCTTCGAAGGCACTAAAATATTATATTGAAAATACCTTATTCGTTGAGGTCAATATAATAAATTACAAAAATATGATTAGGTACATACTGATACCTTATTTTTATATTAGCCAATCACTCTATTCTAATATTTGTTATATAACAATATTTTAAGTTCGTCCAAATGTTTGAAGACAAAAGACTGGATTTCACCCGATGGTGAATTATCAAGATCAACAGGATGAAGAACATTTTAGAGAAATAAATACGGAACTTTTGGCATTTACAGGGCTTACAACCTGTCATTGGATGGTTTAATGGCCACCTTACACATTGTGTAACATTCATCATTTTACTTATGTAAAAGAACTCTTTAACTTCACTTCAATTATCGGATGTAAGAATTTAAGAAATATGAACGTTTAAACATAGGAAAAAAAGTGAATGTTACACAATGTGAAAAGTGGCCACTCAAACCAGCCAATGACAGGTCATAAAAATGTGAATGCCCAAACTTCCATATTTCTTCTCTAAAATGTTATCCTTGCCTGTTATACTTTGTTTGTTATAGAAACAAAAAATAATTGCCAACATAAATAATGTATTTTGTATTTGTGCTGAGATTGAAAAAAATACCGTTAAAAGAGGTATACACACAGCTTTAAAAATGTATTAAATTAGGGTCGACTTTCTTTCAAATCTTGAATCTGGTCATGGTTTATTTAACAGGTTCGCAAAAATGGAAAATCTCAAAAAGAAAATTGCCTACATTCAATATAAACCAAAAGCTTTTATGAATCCGAGAAGATCAAATTTAAAACTCGAGGCCTGCTCCTTTCTGGAACCCCTTTCAGTCTTTCGGAGATTATTCCTACATTAATCTTTGGCGAAAACTTTTTTCTGAGACCTTTACAATGACTGTTTTGAAATTAGCGATCATTTTGAAACATCCATTAATCTTTCCGTTAAAATTTTGAAGATAATTGACGCCATTTTTTTCAAAATTGGATGAAATAGTTTAAGAAGGTCATGACATTTATTTCATAAAACTTTTCATAATTGAAAATATACGAGTAATAAGCGTTTCACAATATAATAAAAAAGATAAGAGTACTCATAAATTATAGGTATTTAAAAAATTTTCAATTACAGAAAAACCCTTTTGAAATCCAGCATTTCCATAAACATTTGGATATGCTAAAATTATTTTGAGTTTTTTCGTTTTGATCATTTAAGTTATTAATTAATCGTAATATAATTTATTGTTTTAGCATTTTCCACGCAAATGTGACATATGATTTCTGTTAAAAAAATTCTCAGTGTTTAAACTTTTTTTATTTTATCCGAAACTAACGAGTTCCACCCTTATTGTTTTTTTTTTTTTAAATACCCAGTAAGAGTCAAGCAATTAAAATATATTTATTGAAAAGGATTAATTAAACAACTTCGATACAGGGTTGCGAAAAATCTAATTCAATCGATGTCACGCCGTGTCATTGGAATTTTACTTTCCTTGAACCCTTTTACGGTAGGATAGTTTTATCGGATTGGGAATGTGTAGGTACTGGACAAGAAAATAAATTAAATGTGAAATAAACATCCAATGGATTCCATTAAAAACCTTTATCCCAATTTTGCAGCTTTTTTATTGGAGCGTTAGTAGCTTTTCATAAAAGAAATGACATTATAATAATTCAAGTAGTTGCTTGTATTTTAAAATAACTTTAATACGTTTTTATTGTTTTTGTAGGAAATTAAATAATTTCCTAAATGTTATTAAATATTTGTAAATAATCACTTACCGATTTTTCTATGTCTACCGGTTTCGAGACGTACCCGTCTCTTCGTCAGGACACCAATTAAACCAACATGCCAACCATCCCGCAAAAACCGCTATACACCTTGACCATAGTTGTTGCACAAAAATATAAAACCAACACGACATGCAGATTAATAAGCGCATGCACTGATTGAATTATGAAAATATTATCTTGTTTGAGAATTTCTGAAAAAAATAGAGGGGATGGAGGAAGAGGATTAGCTTAATAGGGTTTATAGGGTGACCATTACAGTGGAACATCGTATCAAGAACTATATTGAAAGTTTGTTTGATTATTGATCAAAGGAACATTATTTTTTAAAGCTTTCCTAACGTCAAATATTTCCATATTGTTTACTTTTAACCCTTTGTCATTTGTATGTAAGATTTTAACTCCAGTATTTTTATTAAAGTCGTGATTTAAATTGATTAGGTGATTTGCGAATTTAGAGAAACTTTTATTGTGAAGACACCTCATATGTTTTTTAACACGAATTCCTTCCAACGTAAACTGAAGATATATAATAGAATAGACGATAGACATAGAAAAGTCGGTAAGTGGTTTTATACAAATATTTAAAGTCATTTTGTCAAATGTTTGACCACAAAGTTAATGCTTTAAATATTAACAATATTTTATCAGAGAATTTCCATTCATTTAATTAAGATGCCTACATGCCTCATGTTTTTGTTTTTACAAATAAATTGTCATCAGTCAATCGGTTTTGGAATATGGAATAATTGGATGAAGATGTGCAAATGACACATTGTTGAAACAAATAATCATTGCACAAAAAGCTTTAATAAAAATTATCATAACAGTCGAACTAGCTCCCTCAGTATATTTTCAAATCTTAATGTTATCTGTCAAACAACTTTATGTAAAAACTCTGTTACTGTACGCACACAAACATTATTTTCCATCTTCCATAACTCATTACACACATACAAGAGTTACTAGATAATCCACCCTGATGCTGCAAAACAACTTGAAATTATTACAACATTCAGTCAAAGAGGATTGGCCTACTACTCGTTTAGTGTACAATCTACTTTCATTGTCCATAAGGAAAATTAGTAAGTACTCTCAATATAAAATTGCTATTCGAAAAATGATAGTAGAGGTGGGTTGCGCACCAAGCCAAATAAGTAAATAATTGTTCCTGTTTTTGAAATTTTGTATGAATTTATTTGGTTTTTTATGATTATTTAAGTTTATTTTGCTAAGAATGTTTTCACAGATAATGAGTTCAGTTAGATTTATTACGTTTTTATATGCATATTATGTTAACTATTTTAAATTACCAATTTAAGGGATGTTTCATTATACTTATTTTAAACATTATTCTGTTTAAAAAAAATAACATTTATAATAATGTAAATTGTAAAAATATAAATAAAAAAATAATAATGGCAGGTCCATATACTATTTTTATGCATAATACCTTAGCTCAAAAAGCTTTGCTTAAAAAAAAATGAATGTAAAAACAACTAAAAAATGGAAGCACATTTTTATAAAATTATCTACATCATCATGATGTTTTTCTTTCCTCATCTAACATTGCATAGGGCACTGCATTGGTAAACCAATTGCAGCCTATCTTAATATTGTTTTATTGCATGAAGGTGAAATATTCTAGTATAAAAACACTATTTTAAATAAATATTTCATATCAACCATGTCGGGAATCGTACCAAAAAACCTCTTGTATGGTAGGCAAACGCGCTTACCATTACACCATTAGGTCGACAAAAGTTATCTGCAGATTGTTAAAATTATTCGTCCATATTGAGATGGACATTATTCGTATTTTCCACATTCGCTTCTAAGTGGAGCATATGGACATTACCAGATGCCTCCGGGAAACCCAATTGCCAGCCAGAATTTTCACCTTCCCGCGGCGACGGCCTTCCAAGACGGCGTGAGAACGCAGATTAAAAAAAGAGCCAACAGAGGACATTATTTATTGTACTATTTAGAATTTTCAAATTAATTTAACAAGTAAAAATGGGTAAAAAATTTAGCTAATTTAAAAAGTCCACTGTTTATTTGATGATTCCTGGTATAGAAGTAGAGTTTCAATTATCACGTAAGTGATGTATGCAACGTTTGTATTCATTATTATAGAATACCTATTTGTTAAAGATTATATTTTTCCGAAGAAATAAAATGTAATATCAAATCACAGAACTTCATTAAGTTCATTTACAGCGCAAAAATAAATTAGATTTGAAATAGTTGTCCATTTACTTTTCTTCTAAATTGTTATCTGTTTTCATGTTAGTTTTCTTTCTAAGTTCCCCCTTTTACCTGAGTAAACCGGAAAAGGAAGGGGTGGCCCACGGCCGGAACTCGTGTCCTATTATTTAATTTGGCCGCTAGAACGTGAGGACCAACCTTCGGATACGGCGCAGCCCTGAGGCTGGACAGAATTTCAAATACAATGTTTTGTAACGTGACCTTTGCAACGACACCCGTATTTAGATGGAATTATTAAGCGTTTTTGGTCGGAGAAATAGTAAAATAATTCGCATGTTTTGTTTTGATGAAAAAATTGCATAAATCAAACAAAGTAAAGGTAATGCATTTGATATATCTTCTAATAATCTAGATAAATAAGAAAGAAATCTGCTTCCAGGCGGATGAAAAATAAAGTTCTGTGTGTGAAATAGATCTAGAACCCTGAGAACCTAATATAATTGTTATTTTGATATTTTGTGCCTACATATACAGTCATTTTTCTATCTGAAATTCCTGTCGGTGCTCTTGTAAAATGTACATAGATAACTTATCTTTATATAAACATTTTGGTTTCATATATTTGTGGGCGCAAATCTCGAAAATAATCAATAAATTGACTCAATCTTTTACAAAACATTTCATTTTAGCAGAAAAGTGTTTCTATATACCTTTTATTTGGAACGGAACATTTTAAGCATTTTAAATTGACTCATAATTTGTCATAGTTAACAAGTACTGAATGACAGTTTTACACAGTACTGCCATTTTATGAATTTTACCCAAAGTTACATTTTTTTTAAATATTCTACGATAAAGTCAATAATTTAATATTTTATTTAAGTACACCGCCGCCAACACATGTTTCAATGATTTGTCTCACTTTGTTCTATTGCAATATTGCGTATTGTATATTTTTCAACTTATTTTTAAATGTACCTACACTTAAGATAATATTTAGTTTTATATAAATTACCCTTACACTGTATAATATTCACCAGTCTGAAGATGCCCTTTAGAGGGTGAAAGCGCTAATTGGTCAAAATAAATAAGTGGAAGTGTACCAAGTATTTTTTAAATTAATAACTTATATGGAAATATAAGTTATTACATCATTAAAATATTGTATCCATCAGGATCTCCAAAAATAAATAAAACATCTAGTACCCTGAGCCAAATATATAAAATATTCTTGTAAATAAGGAAGCGGTGTCTTTGACAATAGAAGGCAGATTATTCCGTAATCGAGCAGCCAATACTACGAAAAATGAGGCAAAAAAAATAGAGCAGTTAATGGGATTTTAAAGGGTTCTTGTGATATTAGAGAGAAAAGATAGCCAATACTGCGATATAGATTGGAAAATTCTCTCTGATAAACTGGCGAAGTAGAATTATTAAAATTTTTGTGAAGATATTTACATACACATTCAGTGTATGTTATTGTTTTTTCTATGCATATTATTATCAGATCGTTGACCTAAAAACCTCCTTTATCATTAAAATATTTTAAGCCTTTTGCTAAAACAACTGTTTTTATCTGAGTTGTAAGATAGTTTTTTTAATTACAAATGAATTTGTATAAAAAAATATTATATCCGCTAGTTTTGTACTCATAGTGATTTTTTATTTAATGATATTGAGTTTTTCCGATGTTTCCCTAATTTATAAAAAATATACCTTTTTTGGAAGGAAACGGTTATATTTCCCAACATTTTTTAAAAAGGAAACCCGCTTTTACGATGAATTAGAGCGTAACGTTAATCTAGATGTTATTGGAAAAACGAATAGGGAATTTTCCTGATATCTGCAGCGGAGTTTTCATTCGACATTCCGAGCTAAAGTTTTTTATATAAAAAATGCAGAAATAGATTTTTTTGGTGTTCATTTTTCGCAGCCTCGATCACAAAGAGCGTTTTAATTAAAACCTACTGATAGAGGCTGTTTAATGGCCTTTGTATCCGGGTCACAGCTGACGTTCGCTATTTACTAACTGTATAAAATTGCGTAATTTGGGACTCAATATCTGCAATAACCGCATTCAAATGGGTCACCAAACATTTAACAATACTTTTAGGATATTTAAACCTACTACATACTACTTTGACATGGCACATTGCAAGGCAAAAATAGGTTGACTATTATCAGTTCTATTGATTTATTTTATTTGCATTTATTTATATTATTTATATGCAACTTGACATATTAATGCATAGACATGCCCTATAGAGTAAATATTTTTTAAAGTCGTGACACAAAAATGTACCATAGTTACAAAGTTTGTTTATTTATATCAGGGATGCATTCAACAATTATGCACATGCTACCAAAAACTGGAAGATACTCATTTTCGGTTGAAAAACAGTTTGAATTTTAACGTTAAAAATCAAAATTCGATTTTGGTGGACCCCAATCAAATTCTTTCCTTAAACTCTTTGTAATTTTGACATATTTTTTTTTTCGTGGATTTCGGGGAATGCAAAACCATTAACTCGCGCATATTGTATTTTTAAAACGTATTCCTATTAGTGGAACCCTGTAATTATTTGTTTATTTAATTTATTTCTTAACGGACAAAGTCCATTAAAAATTGCAAACACAAATCATTATAATACATACTGACACAATTAAAATAACATACACATAAAGAAAATCAAAGCTAGGAAAAAAAAAATAATAATTACTAACTCAAGACACGATACGGTCTATCTTAATGATTGTTTAAATCTAGAAAAACTTCAAAAAAGTCAAAATCTTGTTTCGAGTTTTCAATGCGACAAAATCGGGACATTTGTGCATGCAAGCCATTGTTTGTGCTGTGCTGATCAAGGAACAGCACATTATTATTCGGCATATTAAATGCCAAATTATAACGATGGGAATTAAAAAAAGCTTTTCATTTGCATCACTAGACGTAGTTTTATGTTCATTAAAATGTATATTTATGTTTGAATATCTTTTTTTTTAAGCCTTTTTAATCACTGATGAACAAATATTAACCATTTTAAAGTTACACAATCCAAGCGCTTAGTAGCTGCAATACTTAATGTAATCTAACTTATTTTTTTATAAATTTGTTTTTTTTTAAATATCACTAAATCTCTAAACTTTATTGTCAAATAAAAAGAAATGTAAATGGGGGCTAGATTTATTATTGTATATGCGCTCTGAAGCTGCAAGACTTGCTGTAATCTAGCTCCTGTATATCATAATTGGAGACGAGGAACAAGAATCCCAACCGTCCATGTGCTCTGTAGCTGCAAGACGTGGTGGGATATTTATTTATTGTACAGCGCCCTTGAGGTGATTTTCACAAAAATGGCGCTATATAAATTATCCAAATATATACAAAGGATTGCATATTCCTATAAACAGTTTGTTCCCCAGCTACTTATATCGTTTTGTTTGAAATAATCATAATCAAACCCTGATATGCACCTGATGGTGCATAGGGCATGAAAAAGTATAAACAGTATTTTTTTATGATGTGTTACTGGCATTTAAGGTTTGCTTAAATTAGAATATTGTCGTGTAAAATCACCTTACAAACAAATATTTCATGTTGTAGGTGAAGACGCCGAAAATACGAGTATATGAGTACATTTGAATTGAGAAAATACATAGTGAAGATAAATATATTGTATGATATAATCATGTTAGTGTTATTGTGAACAATGAAAGGGCGTCTCAAACATTAGAGAGCCAAAATAATTCCACAATCGAGCTGCTGCGAAAAAAGGATGTCAAAAAATTAAAAAGTGATTTTTCAACGACCGGTTTGAGAAAAACAGTTATTTGCGTTTTGTACGTTTTTGTGAATTTTTCTTTATGAGAGTTAAGGTGATTTTAGACTCAAATGCAATTAGATCAATAAATACACTTTGGTAAGCTTTAACCGTCAAAATAATTATTTAGAAACATGTAAGATTTTAAGGCCTTCGTATTATCGGTTTATTGATGGTAAAGGAATTTTCTTGCTGGTTATGCTGCTTTTAAATGTGATTACAATGGCACTTTTATTTTGAAATTCATAAATTTTGACTCTTTAAAAAATTACTTTTCAATTATTAGAGCGGTGAAAGTGTATTGAAAAGCTTTTTTCGTCACTAGAACAAAACGACATACGTCAACATTCATCATCGTTTTAACTTAAATTGTAGTCATGAAAACTTCGAAAAAGTGAACAAATAACTAGAAGAAATCAGTCAGCTATTGCAGACTGTTTCATTCTAGTTAACTTGGCCCTACGGGCCTCGAATCTATAATCTCGAATCGGATCACGAATCTAAATTTACTGCAACATAGAGGGAAAACAATTTTAAAGAATGGAATATGGAAGTTCACCACCATCATCATCATATCCTTTCCGCGCGTAATGAGAGTAACATAATCATTTCAAAAGGAATCAATCGCCTAATAATCACTGTCTATATTCATAATTTTAAAATATTATGTTTGTCTTGCTTACAGATCTAATTAGTTTACATTTCTTTTTATCAAATGAACATTTTATGTATTTGGCTCAGGCTTTTGATTTATATTTAATTTAAAATTATCAAATATATTACAACCATTCTGACTAAATGAAAACATCTATTGTAAATTCTTTCAAGCTTTATACTTCTTCTTAGACTAGTTGAATTTATCAAAAATATTGAATGTTTACACTAGAGAATGTTATACAGTACTTTAAGTTCTGTAAATGCCTAGACTTCTATTTTTTAAATGGTTTCCCTCTCCGTTGCAACCGATTTAGATCTAAATAACTCACTAGGGAGTCATATCCGGCCTGTCTACAAAAATTCGAATCTCTAATACCTAGAAATATCTCCTCTTTAGGCCGTAAGACTAATCATCTAAGCATCATGTAACAAAAATGATCAAGATACCCTACGGTTGGTGTACCAATGAAGACTCCTGTGCATCATTAGGTGCGGAAAGGGAATTATGAATCAACCCACTAAATAAAATTTGTATTTACTATTAAAAAAAAGCAATAATATTTTAATAACAGTTCCTAAGAAAAATAATTAACAAACGAGCATTTTTCGCAAATTATAGTTCCTGTAAAAAGAAAATATTATGAAAAATATAATTAGTACAGGTAAACGTTGTTTTGCGCCGGTTCGATTTACGCCGATTTACAATTACGTCGGTTGGTGCCGGCGTGGGATTTCCCGGTTCGGCCGACACCATACGACAGTAGGCGCCCCGATCCTAATAGCAGACGCACTTTTACACGTTGTTTTATTCTATTAGCGTGTACGCGAGCAGCCAATTGTGTGTATTAAACTGTTTACAAGTTATAAAAAATGAAAAGGTATTAATATATATTTTTTTGTATTATTATTATTAAAATGAAAAGAATATTAAAATATTTGTAGTTTATGATATGATTTAGCAAAAAAGAAAGCAACAATCAAAACAAATGAAATTGTTTTTTTTCTAAAAGTATGAGAATTTTATTTTGTACCGACAAACCGGTGAGTTAGTATTTATTATAAAAATTTCATTATTTATATCACGGGATTATTATTTATTTTGTAAACGAAATTAGACTGTATTTATTAAATACACTACTAATTTATTTTTAATATAATATATATAAAGTATGCATTTAATAAACATGTTAGTGGTGACGCGAGAGAGAGGCGCAAAAGTTAATTCCTCGAAAGCTTAGAGAGCGCATGAACTGATCCAAGATGGTCCAACAAGGTCAGCCAACACACACGTTACTAAAGACGTTTACTGCCACTTAATATGCAATGGAAATCGACTCACCTGTGTTGAAGTGTTTCTCGTCGCTCTACCAGAAAATAAATGCGGGAATGATGCGAATGTTAGGTTCTTTCTTTATTCTGCTTCGTGCATCAGCATTTTTGGATATTGGATGCGGTGATAATAATAATGCTGACACTTTAGCGGTAGCTTTATATAGCAAGATAGCGGTACGAATATTATTTGTTTTTAGTTTTTCATGCGGATCACAGAAAACTTCATTTGTTTGAAGAAAAAAATACAGCTGTCAGTTTTATTTGAATATAGAATTTATGAATTGTTGCAATGCGGTAGGTACTGCCAGACTGCTCAGGTTCCTACTTCTCAAGAAAAAGCCGACAACCAAAACACATAAATGGCAGTAAACATTCACGCGTAACCATGTTAGATTGTTCTTAGAATTTTGACACGGAACACCTTATATCTTTCATTTTATTTGTGTTCATTTTATGCCGATTTTTTTTACGCCTGTGTCTCTCGGGACGGAACCCCAGCGTAAAACGACGTTCACCTGTACTTCATAAAACAGAACTGGTTGTGGTCCCGTGGCTTGAGTCTCGGACTAACAGATCAGTGATTTAAGGTTTGAACCTAACAATACTATTATTTTATTTTTTGTTTAGCCACAAATAACAACATTAAGGCTGTAGTCGGTAAGTTGGATCGTACGGTTTACCGCCGAATGCGTAAAATATATCGCTTCAAGACAAAGCAATTAAAAAAAAAAATCCTGTTACATTGTATGTTCGTCAATTTCTTACGTACTCTTCATACTTTATTTGACAAAATGAGAAAGACAGAGATAGATAGAGTTTTTGCGTGATTATTTTAATAGGTAAATTCTATAAATAGCACTCCAGACTAGTAGTACAATTATCTGTTGATTTCTGACTTCTGGGTCATTATAAATATTTGTATTTTCGAAGTTGACAGTTAAAACTGTTGTGTTTTAATGAAAATGCATCATGTCGCTAAAGTGAATGCCAAAAAAAAAATGCACTTCATAATATTGTTTTCAACAGAAAAAATATTTGATCTCATCAAATTACGTAAGTAAAAACATTTTTGACAGTTTAACATTTTATAATATTTTTGCTTTGAACTGATAACTTTTTGGGAATTTGCACTTGATCATGTATTTCGTAATAAAATTGGAAAAATATGGTAAATAAATTCTGAAAATTTAATAACATATAATGATAAAAGACTGAGCCAAGTAGCTAAAAAATATTTTTATAGGTCAAGTATTTATTATGTGTATATTATTTTACTTAATTTTATTTTCTAAGTTACTATTTAAGTTCAAAACCATGATAACTATCTTTTAAGATGAGCGTTGCGTTTAATCTACGTAAAATTAATAATTACCTTGTTTCATTCTAGTTTTAATAAACAAAAAGTGCTCTGTCAAAAAGATGTCTACATATTTTTACATTAAAAAAAAATAGAAAAATCACCAAGCATTTTAAGAGTTTTCTGCATAGGGTGAAAACCTTGTTTTGACAAAATACTGTGAGTGATTATTTTAATATGCATTGAGAAAATATAAATATGCTAAATTACTTACATAATAGTTTTATTCCTATTTTTACACCTATGTGAGAGTATGTACAAACCATTGAGGCAGTGTTATAAACCTTTTCCAAGTAGACAGAATTTTGGATAGATCATCATCCCTATCACCCAGTGGAGCATAGGGCATTGCTTTTGAAAACAACATACAGCGTATTTAAAAATATATTAAATGAAGGTTAGGTCAGTCCTGCGGTTCTGGTGCCAGTCCAGGGAGAATGAAATATTGCAGTTTAAAAACAACTTTAAAATATATTTCACGTTAACCCTGCCAGGAATTGAATGTTAGACTGCTTGGATGAATGTTAAGTAAAAATAATCAAACTGTACATGATTTTTTTATTTATTATTGCAACGCGTAGTCTGCTGCCTGCAACGTCAGCCTGGACGAGAGTAATAAATACCGAAAGAACTCGACACATTTCATCTTTCGTGAACGACTTTCATCTTTCGACAGTTTGTGTTGCCTGGCTACCAGCTCTCCGCCAGTGCTCACTATTGTAAATTCCTTCTGTACGAAATAATAAGACTTGACCCGTGTATAACTACTTTAATTGGGTATTTTGGGAACAAAGCACGAAACTAGATACAAAGCGAGGTGGCTTTGCATTGGTATGGGTATAGATTGTATTAGTTTTCTTTTTTTTGTAATTATATCCTAAAATAGATTCTGAGTACATGCAATATTGTATATTATAAGTGTTGAACAAAATTTTAGTTATATGTTGGATTTTAAGGAAATTCATATTTTACCGTTGTTGGCTATTTTAATATCTCTTAGTTTCTATCTATCTTACATATGTGGAAGTTATACATAGACATGTTGTACATAAATATTCCAGTGTATAAATATATTGATTTTATCATTTATATTATATTACAACATAAATGCATACCATTTATCTACATTAAATATTTTTAAGTTCTGTGTGTGCATTCTGCATACTGTGTGACTTATTACTACTAAATATTATGCATATATATGTTACATGAAAATTAAAGAAAGTATAAGAAGAGGTGTATTCTAGTTTGTTGGTTTTATAGATAGATATTGCAAACAGAAAGGTTTGGTGCCTAAATATTTGTTCTAATGTATAAAAAATAAATCGTTTTCCATATTCACACAACTTATAGTCTACGCAAGAGATAAATACGTATAAAATTATAACACTACATTTTAATTTGGAAATTTCTGTTTTAATGGTCTGTATTTATATGGAAAGTGTTTCTGACGCTAACAAACATAGCAAAATACCTCTGACGCAGCGAGAGATTTTGCACAAAATTAAGTCTTATTGTCATAATCAACCATACTTAACCACTATGTCAAAACATTGTTTTTCATTTAATATTGTACATTACTTTTTATACTTAGGTCCGAGGAGAAATAAGGGCGCAGTTTAGAAGTCCTATAGTTATTTGATAATCCATACTTTAAATGTTTTTTTCTTAAATTTCCTTATCAAAAGCTTATAAATCCAAAAAAACAGTAAAAAATTGAGTTTTTACTTGGAGAGATACATTTGAAACTATTTAACAACTTCAAACCGCTCTTCTGAACAATTTACCAAATGTTACTTCCAGCATTTCAGGTTTAAAATAAAGATATTAATGTTATAAAATAATAAATAAAAAGATACAAAACCATGGAAGTAGTGTTATTCCATTTTTGGGAAGTTCTTTTGTGCTTACTAAACCAACGATAGATCGGCTTTGGTCCAGGGACCAAGAATTTATCCTAATATCTCTTAAATGGTAAGTAAAAATAAGTCACTTCCAAAAATTGTATTTTATTTTATTTTATTGTATTTTATTTCATTTCATTTCATTTCATTTCATTTCATTTCATTTCATTTCATTTCATTTCATTTCATTTCATTTCATTTCATTTCATTTCATTTCATTTCATTTCATTTCATTTCATTTCATTTCATTTCATTTCATTTCATTTCATTTCATTTCATTTCATTTCATTTCATTTCATTTCATTTCATTTCATTTCATTTCATTTCATTTCATTTCATTTCATTTCATTTCATTTCATTTCATTTCATTTCATTTCATTTCATTTCATTTCATTTCATTTCATTTCATTTCATTTCATTTCATTTCATTTCATTTCATTTCATTTCATTTCATTTCATTTCATTTCATTTCATTTCATTTCATTTCATTTCATTTCATTTCATTTCATTTCATTTCATTTCATTTCATTTCATTTCATTTCATTTCATTTCATTTCATTTCATTTCATTTCATTTCATTTCATTTCATTTCATTTCATTTCATTTCATTTCATTTCATTTCATTTCATTTCATTTCATTTCATTTCATTTCATTTCATTTCATTTCATTTCATTTCATTTCATTTCATTTCATTTCATTTCATTTCATTTCATTTCATTTCATTTCATTTCATTTCATTTCATTTCATTTCATTTCATTTCATTTCATTTCATTTCATTTCATTTCATTTCATTTCATTTCATTTCATTTCATTTCATTTCATTTCATTTCATTTCATTTCATTTCATTTCATTTCATTTCATTTCATTTCATTTCATTTCATTTCATTTCATTTCATTTCATTTCATTTCATTTCATTTCATTTCATTTCATTTCATTTCATTTCATTTCATTTCATTTCATTTCATTTCATTTCATTTCATTTCATTTCATTTCATTTCATTTCATTTCATTTCATTTCATTTCATTTCATTTCATTTCATTTCATTTCATTTCATTTCATTTCATTTCATTTCATTTCATTTCATTTCATTTCATTTCATTTCATTTCATTTCATTTCATTTCATTTCATTTCATTTCATTTCATTTCATTTCATTTCATTTCATTTCATTTCATTTCATTTCATTTCATTTCATTTCATTTCATTTCATTTCATTTTATTTTATTTTATTTTATTTTATTTTATTTTATTTTATTTTATTTTATTTTATTTTTTTAGGGAAATCAACAGTTCTACATACTTTTTTTTAGTAAACAAACAGATATAGTGTATAAACTCAGAACTAATAACAGATTTCCACATAGTAAACAAAGTTGGTAAAGAAAATATATTACATATCAAATAAATACGTACATGTAAAAATGTTATTTTCATGTACTCAATAATCAAAGATTTTTTAAATATTAATTTTAAGAACATTAAGTTACTGTAAATTGGGCGGGATAAGGACAAAAATGCTTGAAGAGAGGATAAGGAGGGGAGGGGAGATGTACATATTTATTATTATAATGTCTACTAAGTTACATAATACATTTTTAGTGTAAATTTTAAATCTGACAGAGTGATGTTTGTGTAATCTATATTTTTAAATTTTGTATTGTACATTGAAAAAAATCCTACGAAAAAAAGCATTTTTAACATACGATGTTTTACTTATTGGTACATGAAACAGGTGGTACCGTCTACAAATCCTGGCTGGCACATGTATTGTTCTTAAACCAAGCAGCTCTGTACAGTCAACCATTCCTGTCATAATTTTGTTTTTTTTTATTGTAAAAAAATAGGCAAACGGGTCAAATATATTATTGTGTAGAACTACAGAAATTATATTAAAATTGTTGAGGCAGACTAAGAATCGACCAAGTGAACTCCATGTCCTGTGGAGAGGGTGTAAAGTCGTGAATGGTTAAGGCACATGTGAAAATCACATCATTTCATTTTGGTCTAATGTTTCTCATCTCCAACTAAGTTGTACATAATCTGAAATAAAAAAACCAAATTTATGTGAATAAAACTGTACTTGTACTGTTATAAAACTGGTGAGAATATTTGTCCAAAAATATAGTATTCAATACCATATGACTAAAAAATAAATAACTTCAAAATAAAGCAATGATTATGCACAAAAATATCAAATAGTTTAGTGAAAACAAAACATAGGTGCCCAGTAGACACATTTAAAAATAAATTCAATCAATAAACAAACCAGCTAGTACAAAATATTGTATTTCTGTAAAAACAATTTTTACTTGCTTCTGGTTTGCAATAAAGACTATTTAGTTTATGAATATTCACTTTATAAAAATGTAAAATGTACTTACCAACTTACAATAATTATCCAAGTAGACTTAAATGTTGAAAAGAGCTAATTATTCACCCAAATGTTATTTTATATAACCCATAACAATGCGAAACGTCAAACGGACACTATAATAAAGTTAGATGCTGATTGCATTTTCATTATGAATTAATGGCTGTTAAGTGTTGTGAGTACCGGTAGGTACTAGATAATTATGCAATTCAATCGTTTTTGTGTACGAATAAAATGACGTTGTTAATGGTTATTTGAAGATGTCATGTAATTACATTTTTGAATTATTTTTCAAATTCGAACAAACTATCCATTTAACAAATAACATGGTTGATCCTGGTTTAAATTGTGTTAGAAGGAACACAAAAAATATATGTTTCGAACAAAATTTTGTTTTAAAAAACGCATTAATATGTAGAGCACAGAAACCACGTCCGTCTGCGACCGCCAAACGGCCGGTATGAATGTAATAAAAGCCCAAATAAGACATTGTTTAAAATTGAATAAATTACAACTAGAATTATTAAAAAAAAAAACAGTTCTATAGAAAAAGGTTTGAACTAAACTATTTGAATATTTTTAAAAATTTTATGGTATTACTGATCGCATAATTTTACGTAGAAATAAAGGAAAAATTTATGTGATTTAAAATGCTTATATTTCTTTTCAAAAACAAAAAAAATAGATTCTGCCGCGGCCACTTCCTTTTTAAATTTATTATCTTTAAATCATTGTTAAAAATTTTAGTTCAATACTTAGTCTTTATTGAGATCCCAGATTAATAAGCTTAGTCTTAATTTGAAATGGCGTAATCTGCCGGTCTAAAAGTAATTATATTTTAGTTATATGAAACTTTTAAGTACATTTTTTGATAGAAATACCTATAAAAAAGATAGTTTTTATCTAATATATAATTTTGATTTTTTTTTATAGCGCGATTTTTAACAAACATTCGTTTTTAAATGGCAAAATCGTTTGATTTCCTAATTTTGCGTTCGTTTTACCCGACTACAGCCTTAAGTAAAATATACGGCAAAAAAAAAATAAAAATGCAAAATCATATTTTTTTCAACCTCAACAGTTCAGTTTACTTCAAATAATTGCAGTGGTGAATAACAGCACATAACACTCAGGCTTGATAAAAATTAAAAGTGATTTGTGTGTTCTCAGCGGGAATTGAATCCGTAACCTTCGGTGCGAGAGTCAAGCGTCTTAACCAATGCACTCCGGAGGCCGCCGTTGAAATATGAATATTAAATTTGATATCTTTACCGTCACATTTTATCACGAGTGCTTTTCCAAAAATATATCAAACGACAAGTACACTTAACTACACAAAACTTTACATTGTTATTTGACCGAGCAGGGAATTCTGACCTTTAAGTCGAAATTCCTTTGATCCTCTTTTCCTAAAGTACTCTCACCTCACTTGTTACAATATTCTCGTTTGACCCAACCTTTTGTATTGTTTCCGACTCGCTTTGTTTTAAATATATAGGACCGAACAAATATTTTATGTACATCTTAAAAATCTTTTATTTCGCAAACACTTAGACGTCATGTTAAGATTATTGTGTTTAATCGAAGTACCTATTCAGTTGCCGACAT
Source organism: Micrasema longulum (assembly GCF_059751315.1). Lineage (NCBI taxonomy): Eukaryota > Metazoa > Arthropoda > Insecta > Trichoptera > Brachycentridae > Micrasema > Micrasema longulum. The sequence goes on along the minus strand of NW_028277492.1, from coordinate 131,806 downwards.
AGTTGAAATGAAGTATTTGTTTATAAGGTTATTTTTATAATATAATATTGGCACCTGATGCGTAAGACTAATTATCTTACCTTCACGTAAAATAAATATCAAGATACGCTAAGATTGGTGTACCAATGCAGTGCCCTATTCACCATTATTTCATTATGCACATTTACGTAATTCTAGGTATGTATTTTTTTACGCAATATACAAAAAACACATTTAAAAAGGAAGAAGAAATATAGATCAGGCATGGGTGACCATTTTCTAGTCTTAGACAGAATGCCAATTTTCCTCTGAAGACAAGATTACAGTATTATGTCGTGTTGTGGATTGGTGATTTGGGGAGCTATCTGGCGCAAATTACTCTTATGTATTTTATAAAGTCAGAATTACACTTCTCTCGCGTGGTGTGTCGTGGCGTGCCACAAATGCAGTCCCGATCCAACGATTTGTAGTCTGCGTCAGAGTGATGGAGGGTTATTGAGCGTCATTGCGCACCACAACAATGTGTTTCTAGAAACGCCTCCTTAACGCATTGAGCCACTGTTCACAGCTACGCCAGCACGTTAAGCAAGCTATGGAAACCTGATGAATGATCAATAAAAGCGACAGAAGTGCCTTAAACAGACCGTAGCACTCTACAACACGACACAACAATGTAATCCTACGTCAATTTGCCATCACAGCAGACCAGACCTCAACGCAACACATGAGAACAGTGTTATCCTAGTTTTAGTTGCGAGTGGTGATTTTTCACATTTGTAAGCTGCGAAAACTTTGTTAAAATGTCCATGGCGTTAGTATGGCATATCAAAAAAAAGATAAATTTTATATTTGATAAATAATCCATAACAAATCGTGCTAGCGGCTTAAAGTTTAAGATGCATATTTTTTTTATTTATCACAAATATTTGATTCACAAAAAAATTAAATACAAAAAATACGTAATTACAAAAAAACTAGAACCCGCTAAGACTCTTATCCGAACCTTAGTTAATATGATGTGAACGATTTATCCACACGGTTATTTCATTAACTAACCCAGTCGTCGAAAAAGTGATTTTTAAAGTTGCGTTATTCATTAACATACCGATATTTTTATTCTTACTCGCGACTTTTGTAACTGGTCTTGAAATAAAACATTTTTTCTTGGTGAATAATGATAAAAATAATAATTTTAAAGTATTCCTTACGCATCTAATTAAGCATCTCTATTTAGTTTATTTATGAAAAATAAATAGTTTAGCGGATGAACACTAGTAGTCTGATTATGGCCAGTTTATTTATTTATTTTTCTATTATATATACGGCCCTAGCCAATTACAACGGTTACATGAAGACACATGCATACAAGAAAACTGGAGTAAAAAAACATTAAAAATATGTAGCAAAAACAAACAGTGGCAATAAAATGATGGTACATAATTGATTCATTTTTAATAAAAAAGGAAACATAAGCGTTCTTATTATTTACCCAAATATTTTGATTTTTGGAGCCATTTTCAACGAGTTGTAAATAACTCACTATAAGAAAACTTAAATCAAGTTGGGGTAAAGTGGAATTCGAACCTCGGACTTCTGATCCGTGAGTCCGCAACACTAGCTACGGGATCACAAACCGATTCAAATATATATTTATAAACACGATCAACATATAATACTTCGAGCTAAACCATGTCAACCCATATTAATCCCACACTGCTTCAGTGGCGAAAAGATAAACGAAAAGCCGAAAGATCTTTCCCAAAAAAATCGAGTTTCTGTGACGAATTCACTAATCCACAACTTCTGGACATTCGGGCTTAAAAACAAAAGTTGCTCTTAGAAGGTTGGATAAGTAACAGGTTTTAACTTTTGGCGGCATGGTTAAAAACATGAAAAGAAATTGATTGCAACATTGATGGGACGTCATGGTTATGAAGAAGATCTGAGCTAGTGTAGGTGAGATAGGTTGGATGTTGAGATTGTTACAATAATTGACTATGCATACCTACATTATACATGCGCAACTATTATCTCTCTATGAAATCATCAATTAGGCAGAATTTTTAATGTCTCTTGGTTTAAATTTGCATTTAAATAAATTTAAAAAATAAATATAAAACAGACGTTGATAACTTCTATGGAAGATTATGACAAAGGTAAATAAAGTTTATACGAAATTATATTAATTTTTACAAAAAAATAGTTATGATAATTTTCATTTTTTAGTTTTATTTCGATGAATATGTTATAAGTATTTTATGTATTGTTTTTAATAGTTTTATGTTAATGAATGAATTCCTCAAAACAAATTAATTTGATCATTTTTATTGTTAATGTTATTTAAATATGTATTTTATTAGTTATTGATTGATTTGGTGTTTATTTTGTAGAACTCCATATTTTAACTTATTATTTAAGAAATCAAGCATTAATTTGAGTCTACTGAACACTTTATTTTATTTTTACGAATTATTTCGGGCCAGAGGGTCGATGTTCAAACCCCACTCTACCCCAACTTGATTTCCATTTTATAATAGTGAGTTATTTACAACTCGTTGAAAATGGCAACCAAAATTTAAATATTTATCTAAATTAAAAGAACGCTAATATTTCTTTTTTTTATGTCACGAAACTTTTGTATCGAAATTTTTGTTTTTATTTTTGAAAAAATAAAATAAAGTGTTCAGTAGACTGAAATAGGTGTTTGATTTCTTATATTATAGGTTTTATTTTATTAGTGTTTACCCGTAATTAATGAAAGATGAGTGTTTTTTTTTTATTTGTATATTTTTGTATGTTAATAATTATTTTTCGTCGTTTGTACACCATGGACCTGTCATTAATCGTTAGCTCTAAAAAAACGTTTTTTTGCGTTTTCAAGGATGTAATCTAAAACTAGTCGCTCCACAAGGAGAGCAGGGGATTCGAGTTTGACACCTCGGACTCTTGATTAGTCTGTAATACTACCAAGGGCCCATTACTTGATTTATCAATCAACTTTTTATATTTTTTTTATTCATAAATTTCATAAAAAGTATATGTTTTTGTAAAATTCTAAACATATCTACTTTTACACATCTAGTAAATGTTATGGCTGTAACTTTCCAAAAAAAGAGACTAACTCTTATGCTTGGAGAGTGACGTACACTATTTTAGTTGTTTATTAATAAGAGTTTATATAATTTTAAATACGAGTACATAAAAAGAAAAATAAAAAGATAGGATATATAAAGAAAAAATATAAAACAATAATACATTCATACTAATTAAAATTTAATGTTGTTTTTCCACGAGTTCAAAAAATTTCTTTAGATAACTTTAAATTTATTTATTGATATATTATTTTTAAAAGTTTTTAGTTCATTAGGAAGATTGTTATAATTTTTTACACCTTTGAATACAAAGCTATTTTGACCATGACTTGTATGGAATTCAGGAATTTTAATATTATGTTCGTATCTGAGTGACTTATTCATTTCAAATTCTTTTATTTTTTCTTTTTTTTTATATATTTGTATTATGGAATTTATTTTATAAAGAGTATCTACAGTATGAACCTAAAATATTTTATCTAGACTTTCCGTATTAAATGATGAGGGTTTTTAAATAATTACTTTAATAATTAATATTTGTACTATTTTAAGAGGGTTTAATATATTGGCATATGCACCACCCCATCCTACAATACCGATACGTTCCGAAGTTTTTGAAAGGACATGTGTCGTTTAATAGAATCCACTTAAATAATTTTTTAGCCATCCTCAACGCTTACAGTTTCACAACAGAATTGTTTCTAGCAGAACAATTCACATTCTTTGATGTGTGTTTTTTAAATTACATTTTGTTTATCTTTAAAAACAATATTCTTGTAAAGATACAATGCAAATATTAAAAAAAATGCTATTATTTCATTTGTTTTTATTTTTATTTAATGCATTAACCTTTCCGCGTTGTATGTAATCGTGAAGATGTTTTTATGTATAATGGATCGAATATTTACAAATAAATGTTTACTAGGGTACTACCGATGAATTTGTCAGGTTACTTTATTACCCTCGTGGGGTTTAATGTGCCACTGTACCAAAGTGGAACTGACCCTCTATAAAAACCAAATGGTTTGATATTTCGTAATACCTGTCTAACTGTGTGTTTTCCCTAATTTACTTTTATAGTCTACAAAAAATAAACTTTTTATATAGAAAATATATTTGAAATAAAATTTTATTACCTATAAACTTCAAAAACCTACGAGAGAAATATTTATTCGATATTAATGAAAAAACATCGATCAATTTCAATGGATTTAAAAGTTTTGTCAGTTATACCAAAAAAGCATCTTACAAACCTCCGCAGACCTAATGGACTTTTTAAAAACATCCAGCATTTATCCAATATTTATTAAAAATTTTATCTACAAAGTTAAATAAAGTTTTGTGTATGAAAAATATAATTTGTTTTTTTTTCTAAACATGTTCAAGTAAACGTTACCGACGAAATAATATTAAATTATCACACGAATATTCACATTTTTCTACATGAATTTAGATTTTACTTTATATTGTCTCGATATATATCGATGAGGATAGCGTTTGTTATCTTGGCTAGGTGTAGGTTCTGTAATTCAAATGGTAAAACACCCGAATAATTGTAAATAAACGTGATGCTTTATATCAATAAAGATGCCGTATCTTCGGCATCTTTGAGAGTTATCTGGTTAATCTAGATGTGAAAGCACTCTCCCTTCAAAGAAATAATCCCTAAACCCTTTCTTCTCGTAACAGAAAATCGTATTACGTTGCATTCAATTTACCAATAGACGGTCCGTTGCACAACTGAGTCTGGAAAAGGGTATGAAATTAATGCTTGGAGTATTACAAATTCAAAAAATCATATTTGGGTATTTATTTACATAAGTTAAATATGTGAAAAAAAAATTTGTATCCTCTAGAATTAATTCGATAGTAAAAAGATTAAAGCAATAACCGCGTATTTGTGATTTGAAATGTACAAAAGTGTTAAAATAAATAAATGTATCTATGTATACAGCACGAATGTACAATATTCAGTTTCTGCATTCTTCTATGTCTCGTTTATTCATCCCCAATTCTCATGTCGCCGTTGCTAGCATAACCAGCAAGGGAAATCACCATAGCCCCCCCCCCCCCCCCCCGCCCCACCCTCACCATGAAAGGCATTTTATAATTTAGGGATGAAACCGACTTCACGACAATATACATAACGTACTTTCCATCTAATATCATATAATCTTCGCACTTATATGAGCGACCCCCGCAGTTTACTTGATTAATCTAGTTACAAATTCACATGATGTAATGAAGTGCAAATGGAATTTTAATTTTTTCTTAGAATTACCTGAAGCAATTTTCAGACCACAAATTAGACATTCCTTTTTATATCGAATATTAATTTAAAGTATTTTATTTTCCTACAATATTACTCGTTTGTTATTTAATTGTACAGTTCATGAAAACATTAAATGCACTTTGCTTATGTGTTCGTAACAAAATGTTTCATATGAATCAGTGGTGTAGTGGTCAAGTCACGTGGCTCACGTACGGACGGTTGTGTGATTGACTCCCGGTGAGAACACAAAAATTGAGTGTGATTATTTTCAAGTCCGGGTATACTGTGTTGTAATTCATCAATGTTATTAGGCCTCAAGGCCTTTTTTGGTGCAAAAAAAAATGCTTCAATAAAATATGTTTACTAGGTTCACCGACAGACAAGTAGTTAACGTTCGAACGCACTGCACTCTCTTATTTTCATTTTTTTTTTAGTTTTCGAGATGTATTCGTCTTTTCGTCAGTGTATTACACTAACACGGAAAACCCACTATTTAATTAAAATTATAAATAAATGCACACTGAAAATAAATCATATTTTCGTAATTTCAGCATATGTTTATTTGGTTTTCTTTTCTTTTCTTTTCTTTCTTTTTTTCTTTTCTTTTCTTTTCTTTTCTTTTCTTTTCTTTTCTTTTCTTTTCTTTTCTTTTCTTTTCTTTTCTTTTCTTTTCTTTTCTTTTCTTTTCTTTTCTTTTCTTTTCTTTTCTTTTCTTTTCTTTTCTTTTCTTTTCTTTTCTTTTCTTTTCTTTTCTTTTCTTTTCTTTTCTTTTCTTTTAATGGTCATATCATAGCAAATATATGTGCTATAAACTTTTAAATAATTAAAAAAGGAATGGCCCACGCTCAGACGCTGTAGTCTTTGTGCGCATTTTTTCCAATTCATGTTATAGCTTAATTTTAGGATGTATTTTTCTATAGTGTATTTTTGTTATTAAATTTATGTAGATAAAATATGTATGGAAAAAAATATGCGCTAGTGTGTATTACGAAAACCTTTATTTGGAAATTTAAAATTTAAGGTTGATAAAAATTAGCCTCTGTAGTCACATGTTTTAAATTTAAAAATATATAGGTCTCCCGGAATAAGCCCAAAGTTTTTTTATTGTATTTTTAAAAATCAATGTAAATATTTTTTTGTTTTCTAGCGTTTAAATGTAACGTTTAGAATGTTCATAAATAGTATAAAATAATACGTATCTATCATATAACAAAAAAGTATTTCGGATTAGCTGAAATATCAACAATTTATCACAAAATTGAAGTCTTTCGTTGGTGGTTTTATTTATAAAGAATATACTCTAAAAGTACGGACTAGTTTTTTTAGGCGATATGTGGTTAACGTACTTGTTTTACTCTGTATGGATCGTACCCCTTAAGTAAAAAGAGGTTCCAGTGTAAATGCTTATAGTTACTATTATGTCTGGCTGGTGGTCATCAGTCACTTGTTACGAGTGACTAGTGACTAGTAACTCCCGACAATGCGCTTATAATAAATTGGCTGACAGCTGCAGCGTACTCCATTTATGTCAGCCATTTGCAGCAGGACGAGCAGTCATCCATGGTAACTGAATGCTAGACTATTGTTCGCGAACAGACAAATACATATTTCCATCAAATTCGTTCAAACCTGTTTTGAATGCGTAAATCAAATAATACAAAATAGCCAGCAGCAAAATATTCGTTCGTGAAAGTTTGTAAAAATGCATTACGTATTATTCAGATTTTTAAAGAACTAAAACATTAATTTGACTAACGGTACTCAAACATAAAAAAATACATAAATAATTTATTTAAAAGGGTGTTTTTACACTAAAATATTTTTATAGTCCCTGGACTGATAGCTGAAGCGTAAGACTAAGCATATAACCTTAATGTAACAAAAAAAAATCAAGATACGCTGTGTTTGGTGTACTAATGCAGTATCCTTTGCACCGTTAGGTGTGAAAAGGGAATGATGATGATGATGACTGTTGTCTACTAGTTTTTTTTTTATTTTTACTGCGTATTTAACTATACCTTTTTGAAAAGAAAGTTTTTTTCTGTATATGTGTATTTTTAGTACCATGTATTTTCAACAAAATTTTGAGTTTGTCCAAATTTTTGTAGACAAGGACTGGATTCAACTCCCTGGAAAGCTGTTTATATTAACATATTACAACCATTGACAGGTCATAAGCTCTGTAGATGCCTAGACTTCTATATTACCTTTTCTTAAATGTTCTTCAACCATGTATTTTGTTTTTACTACATATTTTAATGGGTTTTTCAATATATATTTTTTTCAATGATTTTTACTTCATTTTTACTATTTTTTTTAAACTATGTATTTTACTATGATTTTCACTATATTTTTACAATGTCAACTACTAAAAATTTACAACAGGGATGGAGAACACCTTAAAGAAGGAAATATGGAAGTCTAGACATTTACAGGGCTTATGACCTGTCATTGGCTGGTTTAAGTGGCCATTTTACACACCTTGTAACATTCGCCATTTAGCCTATATTTAAACATCCAAATTTCTTTAATTCATCCATTTGTTGATTTAAGGGAAGTTGAAGAGCTGAAACCTTTATTGTTGTGAAAAGATTTATCTGACTGAATTATTTCACATACCTACTAGGCAACGCCTGAAAACTATTTCTTAATTCTTAAACTTCTTTTTGGACCAATTGGTTTCATTACAATATTTGAGTTTTTAAAAGACTGGATTTCACCCCCTCGGGAGTCATTGAGAATAAAAAATTACAACAGGGATGGAGAACACTTTAATGACAGGTCATAAGCCCTGTAAATGTCTAGACTTCCATATTCTCTTCTTTAAGGTATTCTATATCCCTGTTGTAATTTGCTAATCTTAATGACGCCCGAAGAAGTGAAATCCAGTATTTTGTCTTCAAACATTTGGACAAACTCAAATATTGTAATGTTTACTACCCTTGTTTGTTTTTTCGGTGTATTAATTACATTTTTTTATCTATTTGTTTTACTGGCTTAAAAAGGAGTAAATAATTTTAGTTAGATGGTCAAATTAGCTTGCTTCAAATGTATAATTTAATGTGCATAAAATATAATTATAAACAAATGAACAAAATTTTGTATTTGCTTTATAAAACAGCATAACTAGTGTAATTCCCGTAAAATTCCGGTTCCAGTTCCGATAAAATAGTTTTGTAAAATGCACCAACTGATGCATAGGGCACTGTATTGGTACACCAATCGCAGCGTATCTTGATCATTTTTGTTGCATGGAGGTAAGATGATCAGTTTTACGCTTCAGGTACCAGTCTAGAGACTATGAAATATTCGAATGTAAAAACACTCTTTTGAATAATATTTCATTTCAATTATGTCGGGAATCGAACCTGAGACCTCATGCATGGTAGGCAAATGCGCTCAACATTACACCACGAGACCGACATAAAAATTTGAAAAAATATATTTGTAAAATATTGAACGCAAATCTTACAATCAATAAATTAAATAACAGATCAGCTAAAATTGATAAGAAAGAGGTACCCTAACTTTTTAAAAAGCTAGGGTGCCTGTCCGTAAACGCTATTCTCTGGCTCAAATTTGTTACTAGATACTGATTTTATAGTAACTACCAGAAAAGCTTAATACATATACATAATACAAGGCTAGCACAACGTGAAAGCTTGTCAGTACCGAGGTTCGAAAACAAATATGGCCAAAGAAAACTTCATTTTACAATTCCTAAAATTTTCAGTTAGATTCCTAAGCAGATCTTTAAAAAAAATGTTTACAAATCTTGTAAGGTAGAAAAATAATTTAATGGCTCAAATAAAAGAAAGCTTTATATTGATTATTATTTAATGTTAACATTCATCTATTTAAATATTTGTAAATAAATTTTGTGTAAAAAATTCGTATGCTATTAGTTCTTAATAATGTTTATATTACTTTTTAAATGTATATAATTTCTTAAACGATTTTCATTGTAAAGGATAATTATTTATCCTTTTATATTTTCTGTTCATGTTTACCTTCTTAAATAAAAATTAATTCTTAAAAATATTGGCCAGCCCTGGTAGTACGTTTGGACATGAACGCGCATGAAATCTTAGATTACTAGGTTCGATTCCCGTTAATGCATGTTTTATATTTTCTTAATTGTGCTGTATAATTGGCTGTCTATTGTCTATTTATAAATTTAAAAAATAAACTGTTCTGGGCTATAATGAAAAGCCATGCTTAGTGTTAATACAGATATTTAAGTAGATGAGATCCTTATATATTTCGAAAACCAGGGCAGTATCAGAATTGTTCCATCAAACTGGGATCGTAGTTGTCACAATAAAAAAACTACAATTGAATATGAAAAATCACACAACATTACTCCTATTAATAAAAATAGACAGGAGACAAAAATTATTGATTTATCGAACATAAGAGGATGAATTTTTATATAAAAATGTCTTTAATTTATTTTTTGCTCAGAGGAATTTCTCTTTTGTGGCCCCGAAGAATGTTCTATGTCCTAGATGAACGTATTTGGTTCTCCAAAACGAAAGCCATTTTAAGGTAGAGTGTACAAGTCTAGATTTCGTCTAAGGGAAGAGACCATTGTAGGAGATTGTAGCGAGATATTGCATCGACTTATACTATTAAGCGTGTTTTTCAGATGCCCTTTGAAATAAATGTATGAATATGTAACAATATATTTTTTTTATTTTTGCTATTATTTAATTACGTACGTGCTTCCACTTTCCATTATGTTGTATCCCGACTCAACACAGGGTCCTTGGCCTCATAGAGTTTAGGATACGTTGTAATTTTTTTTTTGTAATATGTATGTATTTGTCTGAATAAATAAATAATAATTAAAAATAAATTTAAAAAAAATAATTTCTCAAATAAAAATAAATGTTCTTAATTTTCAATATTAATTGCAAACTTATCAAACGAATTTGATAATAAATATAACAAAAAAAGTTTTCTGCGTTAATAAACCAAAAATTAATCAAACGAAGCTCATTTAATGATCATGGCTTCCGGGTAGTACTTGTATCATTTGGAAACGTAATTGAATATTTATAAAACATTCTTACATAATTGGATGAAAATACAAAATGCTTCAAATTGTTTGTAACTTAATTAATATTTCCGTCTTTTTAATTTTCCGAAATCATCCGAAATAAAATTTAAACTTATCTGTTTAATTAAAATAATGAAGGCAGATTTCCTAAAGAAAATAACTTTTCCCCGTATTTTGATTTCTTTACCCATGTTTCATTTTTAATATGATCAGTAAGTTCTAAATAAATAAATGAAAATCATTAAACGATTGTATTTCCAGTTGATGATTTTATATTATGACGTTGTAAATATTAATAATAAATAAGTTAAATAGTTACCTTTTTGTAATAAAGCGACAAAATAACACAATAAATTAGTTAAAAGAAGTAAATAAGTCTGTGTATTTACAGAGCTTTTGAATCTTGTAATTTGCTGATTTAAATAACCTACCACTTCATAATTTTTTTAGAGTAATTAATTTAACCGCGCTTAATAAATGAATTGCATCAGTGTGAGTAAAAGGAACGAAATTCAGCCTTTCTACAAATATTTGAACATACCTAAAACATTGTAAAATTAACTAACCACTAACAGAAAAGTATAAAAATTGAAAAATTGTTATCTGCGGTTGCCTAGTAGGTGAATTTGTTCAACCGGATGAATCTCACCCACATGATGAAGGTTTTAGCTCTTTTTTTTCTCAAAAGTCAACAGATGGAAGAATTGAGGAAATGTGGATTTTCAAACATAAGCAGAATGCTTAGTAAAATAAATAAAACAACTTTGTTTTTAATCACTAATTTTTATTTTTCACCGACCGGTTTCAAAGCAAACAAGCTTCTTTGTCAAGGTTTACGTAACTAATGAATTGATTCCTTTTTATTTTATTTCTATCATGTTCACTAAATACTACACGTGGACCCAATAAATCAAGTGTTTTTTTTCTTACACGGGTGGTAATCTGATATCATTATTTTCGAAGTAAGCCAGGAGAGGACTAAAAAAATATTGTTTATTTGGTTATTAATTATTGTTTTCTTATTATGAATCGCTTTTTTAATTCTAAGATTTCTAAGTTGTCTAATTTTAATATTTTATATAATATTTAAATATTTAAAAAAAAATATATATATATTTTTTTTTTAAATAATATTTATTTATATTAGAATGCTTAATGTTTGACAGTGTGTAACTTGGCCACATAAACCAGCAAATGACAGGTCATTATCCTTGTAAATGCCTAGACTTCCATATTCCCTTCTCAAAGTTGTTTTCTTTCTGTTGCAACAAATTGAGAGATTTTATCTTATTATTTAATTGACAAAATCGGTACAAAAGAATATAGAACTAACTAGGTCACTTTTCGATAAATGAAATGTACCAAGGCAATATAGTGGCTCTACGAAAATAATTATCTATTTGTTTATTTTGTTGTTTATGTGTACTTTGGTGTTTTTTAAAATTGTTTTTAAAAGTTTTGACTAGCTACCTGTTTATAAATCAATCTAAAAGAATTTGTTTAGTAAACTGTCGATAGGTTTAAAAAAAAAAGTGTTTTCAATGAAGTGAAATGAGGTTTTCAATTATTCTTTAATATCAGTTGGTTTAATCATCCAACAGTTATAAAAATCTCACCTAACAGTACTATAGATGTGTTCTTACAGCATTTGTAAAGAAAGCGTTGTTATGATTTCAGGCTTAAAGATGACACATTTGTCAAGTCTGAATGGATCTTGCCATGACCATGCCTAATATACTTTCAAATAGTTTTTAAGATTCTTAGACTGTGAAGATTGTTAAGGTTACGTTTAATCAATATATGCATATTATCTTAATCTTTATATATATACTTTTTCTGTACGTGTTATGTCACTGAACTCCTTTTAAATGGTATAACCGATATACGTGCGATTTTTAGCGAAATGTGGATCTTTGCGCTGCGCGTGTTCGAAGATATATTATTTTTTTCAATCGAATCGGTAAAAAAAGAGTTAGGAGCTTATTTCTTTTTTATTTACCAGGGTTGCATTCAACAAAAATTCATGTACAAAAAAATTAGAGGATATTTTTTTTTGTGTTTAAAAAAGTTTATTTTTTATGTTTACCAACATTATTTGCTTTTTATGGATCCCTATTATTTCCCTTTATTCCTTTTAATTTCTTCTCATTTATTTCTTTCTACTGGATTTTCGGTAAAACTAAAATAATTTTTACTGACAATTAATACATTTTTGAAAATCGCATTCATGAATCAAGTGCATCCCTGTTGGTGGGGATAGCCGAGTTCGACATTTGCAAAAAGAATTCTACACTTGAAAATTATTTATTTTATGTTTTGGAATTCAACCATAAACAAGTACTTAGGTACCTACTTATCAATTACAAGTATTTTTCCAAGCTAATTTCAGGCAAGCCGACATTCAGCCAGGACAACGTCTGTCTGTACATATATGAAAATTATCTGAATGGCGCGGTACAATTAATAAATATCCTGACAAGTCTTGTGCAGCTTCAGAGCGCATGGACGGTTGGGATTCTAGATCCTTGTTTCCAATTTAGATAAATTTAAAGTATAACGGATAGGAGCTTGATTACAGCACGTCTTGCAGCTACAGAGTGCAAAGACGGTAAACAAATCTAGCCCCCCTTTATATATTTTTTTAAATTGAAAAAGAAATTTAGTGTATGGATGATATTTAAAAAAATAATGAAAATATTAAAGAGAGTAATTCAACAACGTTTGAGTATGTCCAAATGCTTGCAGACTGGCTGGATTTTTTCCCTAGTGAGGTTTTCATATTTATTTTTTTTGCAACTGAGAGAACAAACATAAACTTAAACCAGCTAATGACAGGTTATAAGCCCTGTAAATGTCTAAACCTTCTCATATTATCTTCTCATAAATGTTTTCCCTCTCTGTGTAAACAAATTTAAATGAGAGTAAGATTGCAACACGTCTTGCAGCTACTAAACTCCTGGACGGTTAGAATTTTAGACCCCACTTATGTAGTTTAGGTATTTGAAAGTTGATTTTACATATTATGGAAGCTAAATTAGCAATAGTCGTGCAGTTACAAAGCGCATGAACGAGTGGAATTCTAGAAACATAAAATGATATCAATATATTGACCAAAAATAAAGGGAAACAGTTAAGGCACAATAGTAAATTTGTTCATACCAAGAAGTGAGCAATAAAAACTAAATAAATAAAGCACTGTATCATTAATACCAATCCTTGGAAGTTTTCATTAGCCTGTTATTGGGTTAAAAAACCAGAAAATAATAAGTGTGTTTAGATTATTAAATAAAAACTAACAACATTGGTCAATGCTTGTTCTTTTTTAAACCTTTTTTTATCTTTCATTAGAAATTTTATTATAGCGTGTTTATTATTTATGTTTTTAGTCCTTGATGATCGATTTGAGCCCCACGTGCAGGGCGCTCAAGCCAGCTTGGGATCCTCAGCAGTCCTTTCTTGTGATAGACCAGAGCATATCACCGTCTCGTCCTGGCTAAAAGACGAATCACCTTTTCTACCAGGACCGCCCGATGCAGGTTAGAAACAGAATATTGAATATATAAAGGTATTAAAAGCAATCTTAGAAATCTCCACCAAAAACGGAGAACTAGTTATTTGTGCCAAAATAAACTGTACATAAAAACCTACCTACTTAAATAATAGCGTAATTAAAACTCATCTCTAAATCTTGCATAAACTGATTTCAATCATACTACTTGACACCGCAAACTAAGCATTCTCCATTGAGTAAGTGAAGCATAATTATAAATCTGACAATTCTTTTTTCAAAGTTTTTCACAAATGTCTCAGTAACTCCTTCAATAGAGATTTCTTAGTGTGCTTATAATATTACGTATGCCAGGGTATTGCAAAACCTTGAAACAAATGCTGGACTGAACGCGTGAAAAGTTTAATCAACGGTTTATTAAAAGGCGACTCTCGTCATGTAATGGCTAACACGTTCGCCCCATATACCTACTAAGGTCCCTGATTTAATTTGTGTGTTTTTTGGTTTTGATATTTTGTGCTGATTTGCACAAATGCATTGGTTTTAAGTTAAATTATTTTACAAATCAGCTAAAGAAATGTCATCACCAACGCTCGGCCTATATTATAACAAGAAGTTGACAAATTAAATTTTCAATTTTGTCGACAAAATAAAATAAAGTTTTCTTCATTATAATAATAAAAATAGGTATATAGTTTTATTCCACTTTTATTTTTTATTTTTTTTAATGAAATACATATTTGTGTTCTTATGATTTACCCAAATATTTAATTTTGATGTCCATTTTCAACGAGTTGTAAATAACTCACTATTAGAAAATGGAATCAAGTTGGGGTAATGTGGGATTCGAACCACGGAACTTTGGTCCGTGATTCCGAGACGCTAGCAATAGGACCACAACCCGATCAAATTTATAAATAAAAGTGAAATAAAACTATATACGTATTTTTATCATTATAATAAAAAATGCAGTTCCTCTAAGAAATGTCAGTAGAAAAACTCAATAAATAATGTTTTCTCCGTAAAAATGGAAAGATTTTTTTTTTCTAAACATATCAAATTACAGATTACCGACGAAGACAATTTGAGTTTTCATAAAAATATACATATTTTCATGCATAAATATTATTTTTACTTTATACCGTCTTGGTATGTAACTGATGATGATAGCGTTCATAATCCGGGTTCTGGAACCCTTAATCTGTGTATTATTTTCCAAAAGTATTTGTTAACCTCAGTTTACAAATAAAGTATTGTGAGAATTCTTTTTTTTTTAAATTGGTATAAACTGTGCAACTCGGTTAAGTTGAGCCCTGCCTGTGAAATCAATAATCAAGTAATTTTACGAATCAGTAATAATGTTAAAAATATATTTTTACCACCTTTTGCTACCTTACGCCAAATATTTACCAAAAAATAGCACCCTGCTATTTTTTGAGGATATTCATTCTCGTGGAATGGAGCCCTGGTGAGCGATGAATAAAACATTTATGCTCCTTACTTTTTTTCTACTCAACAAGTTGATGATTTTAAGCTACAAACATGCCTAGGCTTAAGTTCGCCATTTCCCAAAAAACAGCACGTAAATCGGTCCAGTAGTCATTAGTCCAGTAGTCATCAAGGACACACATTGGAACATTGTATTTTACATAATATATAATAGAATAAATGAAAAAAGCTGATTGGGATCTGCCAAAATGTTGGTTGTTAACGTTAACATGCATTTTTTGTATACTTAATATGAGTATCCTCCATTTTTTGGTAGAATATGCATGATAGTTGAATACAACCCTAGTTTGGATACATAATTTTAGTGACTATGGATACGTTTCCATGCTACTACTTTTTTTAATGGTTTACTCTATAGGACGCATCTATGTTTTTATATGTCAATGGCAAAATTGTTTAAAATCACTAGAGAATAAATATTTTAACTTTCAAAAGATCTTCCCGTTTGATTTTTGACTTTCGATGAAAAACGTTTTGACACTTTATTTTTAAAAATAATACAGATTTTCGTTCTACAATGGGGTTTGGGTTGTGGAATTTTTTTCACTTTGACTGATTCAAAGTTTCGCCTTCTGTAACCCTTCTCCGAACCTTAGAGGTTGACGGGTTGAAAGGGGGTTGATCAGATAATAGAGTAAAAATGAGGTTTTAATGATAAAAAGGGAAGGCAGCAGTCACCAACATTCTTAAGTCTCTTTTGAAGTTTGAGTTTTATTTTCAACTTGACAGTAAATAAAGCTATATAAAAATGTTTCAGCATATAAAAGTGTTGTCAGTATAAATTTGTTTCGAAAAAAAGGCAATGAGGATTATACTCAAAATATATGTAGTATATTCTGATGGAAAAAGAACGTTTACAGAAATCGGATTGCTCATAGTAAAGTTAGGAACAAAATGTGATTTTGCAATTAATTAATTTATTCAAAATACGAAGAGAGATAATTAAGAGAATCAATAAAAAAAAGAATCAAGAATATTTTACTTATAATGTCATTTATACGAAACAAGAGATAAAAAAAAATATGAATACCAATGAGAAGAAAATCAGTGTCTCAAAATACATTTTACAGGGGATGAAAACTGTACAATGAGTTACCTGAAGAAAAAAAAAAATAAAAAGCCATAAAATATTTCAAATAAAGATTTATAATTATGTTTTTGTACAAAATTGTAACGTCATTAAGTTTATATTCGTTATTTAGATCTTACAAACTAACTTAGTAAAGCATAAATAAGTTTTTTTTTAAAAGTGGTAGCTTACCTAAAGTTCTTTTTTACTTTTACAAAATAAGCAAATATAATTTTTGTTTTTTAGTAATAATTATACTCTGCAAAACCAGTTGCTCAGAAAGGTTTTCTGAAATATTTATTTATGATAATTATTCCCCGCAAAACCAGTTGCGCAGGATGGTTTCAGAAATATATGTTTACGTTTAAGCTTTTTAAATATTTGTGTTTTTTAACTCGAGCTTATTTCAATAAACAGTTTTATATAAGCATCTAGAGAATAGGTTATTTACACAATGTGCCTTAAGTTTGAAATTTATAGTCATAAATAAAAAATAAAATATTTATCATAATAATTTTTATTCCATCTTGATTGAGCGGGTAGTGTACTTAACCAGCATACCATTACAAAGTATAAAAAAAACAATAAAAACAAATAATCATCATCAAACCTCACCCAGTGGTGCAAACATCACTACAACGAAACACTAAATGCAGCGTATTTTGTCCGGATGTTACGTGAAAAGAAGGTAATCAGTCCTACGCTTCAGTTGTTAGTTCAGGATCAATTAAATATTGCAGTTTAAACAACCTTTAAAATCAATAATTAATGTCCACCCTGCCAGAAATTGAACAAAATGACCTCAACAATGGTAGGCAAACGCGCCAACCACTACTCAACGAGGAGAACACATCTTCACTCGATTGTCTTATTCAGGATTTTTGCCTGAGAGTAGCCATCGCGTCGCCAGAATCCTGATGGAGTTCTGGCTTTATTCAAACAAAAAAAATAACAATTAATCCGCCTTGAGGCAGATACTCTCACGGTAGTATTTCCAACGTGCCGATTGACACATGCTATTAGAGTCATTTTTGATGTGTTGAAATTTATTTGTGTATTTAAAATACAAACAAATGAACGGGTTAAGTGTTTTTACATAAACCTATGTATGAAAATAGGGCCTTTCATCCAATTACACGTATTCACTTAATAATAATAAAATAAAGTGACGGTTTAATGTTTGTAAAAAAATAATTCATAAGTAATTGAAACCATGTTACTCACGGAAGGATGAACAGTTAAAATAAATACAAAAGATTATTATCTCATTTAAAGTTAACCCTTAAAAAAAATTTGGTAACGATCCTTAGATAAAAATAACTTTATTGACTGGTAATTTCTAAGGAGTTTGAATTATCTATCCTTACCTCAAGGAGTTAAATGTATTTATACAAAACAGAGGTAAGGATAGATAATTCAAAATCTTATGAAATTAAATTCAATAAAGTTATTTTTATCTAAAGGATCGTTACCAATTTTTTTTAGGGTTAACTAATGAGTTAATAATGCTATTTTAATGAATTTAAGTATTTTATTTTAACTGTTCCATCCTTCGTGAGTGTGATTTTTGACAATTATGATTTCCGAAAAACAAAGGGTAAAAAGTCATTAGTCAAAATATATTACAGTTGGTAAAGTAATGGAGAATGCACGTGTGTTATCTGTTTATTAAAGAATTCTTTGTAGGGTCTATTTTAAGATTTTTATTATCTGAAGATAAAAATATCTTAATTTAATTTACTTTCATATAGTTTTGAATTCTTTATCCTTACCTCCGTTTTGTAGAAATACATTAAACTCCTTAATTTATTAATCTAGTATCTTTAGATACCAGTTTCGAAGATGTCGCAGAAACGATGAAACCGGTTACTGGATATTCCAAATTTTTGGATCAAAGTATCACTTGTCTTTTATTATTATAATAAATTACAATGAACTTCCATCAAGAATTTTCACTAACAAACTTAAGCACACATAAATGTACTTATTTCATCATAATCATTCCATCTAAGATCCCAAGTTTGAGCAAATGGTGTCCACAAAGATCTTTTTTGCATATAAGGGTAGCTATCGAGTTGAAAATACTCGTCCAGGGTTCCAGTTCTAGTTGTATTTCACACACATGACTGTATTTTTCATCCAAAGATTGAATGACTTTAAAATATGATGTAACTTGTAAATAAATCCATTAGGTACGAACTTATAATCCCGAACAGTCATAAAACAAGCCACCCCAACTATTAAATAATAGTCAAACTTAATATCAACCCCAACTTTTGAGGAATGTGGAAATTATTTCGCCAAAGTTCCCCGTCGTCGTTAGGCTTAAATGTTGAAATTTGCTCCTGCATACTTTCGTCGCTAGTACCGGTATTATAAATTATTAGAACGCCATTTAGTAGAACGGCAATGATGCTATAAAGGACCCGCCACACACCAGTAGAACTCCGTTTATCCGAAATCCAGTCATCCTGATTGGAAAATTTCCGGATAGTTATCAGAACCTCGTTGCTCGTAAACGAGTTTCTTCGTCAAAGCAATTAACTTTGCCGGACATTGTTAACCACATATTGCATGTTTATTATTGATTATTTAAAATAAATATGATATTTCATACCTAAATCCAAAATGAAAAATAAGGAAAATATTAAGAAAAATTGTTATTTATCAAATTGGCTACACATTGCGATGGTTACACTCATGGAAATATAAGGTTTGAAAAAATGTGTTCATCTTAAATACAAACAATATTTTGAGTTTGACCAAATTTCTGAGTACAAAGACTGGATTCAACTCCCTGAGAAGTTGTTTATATTAACATATTACAACAGAGATGAAGTACATTTAAGAGAAGATAATAAAGAAGTCTAAGCATCTACTGGGATTATGACCTGTCGTTAGCTGGTTTATGTGGCCATTTTACACACTGCGTAACATTCACCATTCTGCCCATATTTTAACATGTATTTTTCTTAAATTCTTTCTTTTGTTGATGTCCACAAAAATTTGGACAAACTCAAAATATTGTTCACATATCCACTTGGTCCACGAAGAAGTATATAAATAGAAAAAAAAATCATACGTTACCTAGTATGTAGGTGAAATAATTCAATTAGATGAATCTCACCCGCGCAAATAAAGGTTTCAGCTCTTTAACTTCACTTACATCAACAAATGAAATAATTGAAGGAATAGAGATGTTCAAGTTCAGTGTGTAAAGTGGCCACTTAAATAGTGGCTAATGACAGGTCATAAGCCCTGTATATGCGTAGATTTCTATATTATCTTCTCTAAAATGCTCTTCATCTCTGTTGTAATATGATAATGTTAACAGCTCTCCAGGGAGTTAAATCGAGTCCTTGTCTACTTAAATTTGGACAAACTCAAAATATTGTTGACAAAATTGATCGTTAAAAAAAACAACTTATCTGGGATAAATAAATTATTTCAGGATGAGAGCATTCAGAATCGCACTATTGGACTGTCAAACTGATAATCTTAACATGACAATCGATAGAAATAAGCTGAATTTTTATATGCATTGGGTGCGGGTAAACAATAGTGATAATTGAAAAATCTGTACTTTCATTTATTTATTTGAGTGCAAAGATAAAATAACATTTTTTTTATTTTAGAGCGAAAGTAAATAATATTATATCATGAACACATATTTTAAATCAATTAACATCCGTTTTAGAGCCTGTCTTGATTTGTCCCGGATGCAATCAAGATTCTCCCGGGATGGGACTCAAATCTGTACTAGACTATAGGAGCCGCGGATTTTGAAATGTTTGAACCAGCCTTAACACACCACAGTCAGCGCGTTAGCAGGTTGCATTGAACCGCCGATATTTCAGGGCCATTATAACTTCTAACTTCCAGTGACAATGAAACAACCCTCTTGTTAATGGAGGTCCCACTGAGACCATTAAAGTGAGCTTTTTGCATTGTTGTCACGGAATGGTGATTGTTTCAAAGAAAACATTCCGAATGAATCAATTTTCGTCTCAAGTCTTTCAATAGCCGATCGTACTAATTTGTCTTTCTAGTAATGTAATTTATTTTGCAGTAAGTGCCGTTCTTTTATTGCCCGATTTTCTTCTAAATTTGCATATGTTTTGAGATAGCGACCCAATATTTAAAAAAAAGATACAATTCGTTGATTTGTATATCCAACATAAATATATATATATCCAATATAACATTTTAACAGTTATCAAATATGTTGAATTACTATGCACGATCACATAGTCTAGTGATTCCGTGTTTGATTTTTGATAAGATCAACATAAATTTCACTAAATACTTTTTTTTAAGAAGTTTAATGTATTTATACAAAACAGAGGTAAAGATAGATAATTCAAAATTATATGAAGGTAAATTATATAAAGTTATTATAATCTTAAGAATCATTATCAATTATTTTTTGGCTTAATTAATGAGTTGATAAAATACTATTTTAATGAGTTTAGATATTTTATTTTTAGTGCCCCATCCTTCGTGAGTGTGGTTTTTGTCAATTATGATTTCCGAAAAACAAAGGGTGAAAAATAATTAGTAAAAATATATTTCAATGGGTAAAGTAATGGAGAATGCATGTGTGTTATCTGTTCATTAAGTAATTCTACGTCAAGTTTATTTTAAGATTTTTATAATATTCAGATAAAAATAACTTTATTCAATTTACTTTCATATAATTTTGAATTATCTATTCTAACCTTTGTTTTGTATAAATACATTGAACTTCTTAATAAATATACAGGTCTCGAAGATGTCGCAAAAGCGATGAAACCGGTGACATGATATTCCAAATTTGTGGATTAAAGTATCACTCGTCTTTTATTCATATAATAAATTTCAATGAACTTCCATCAAGAATTTTCACTTACAAACTTAAATGTTTCACTAAAATACCGTTTAACAGAACATAAAATCCAACATCGCTCTTTTATGAAATAAATAATTGAAAAACTCAAATATTTTTTAACCAGTGGAAATACTAAAAGATACACAGTAAACATTAAAAAAAATACTTTTTTTTGTGGTTTCGGACTGTTGTTATGTCAAAACGCAAACAAAAAGATTTGTATTTTTTATGTATGTTTTTTTATACCCTAATATAGGTACAAGCATTAGAAACCACTTTTTGCCAAAATAAAATGAAAAATTACGTTTTAGACGTGGCATTTAGTAAATATCTTTATCTCCTTAATAGATTTTCCAATCCTAATTTCAGGATATTATAAAAGCGGCGTGCTTGTTTTCGTCGAAAAGTTTCAATTGAAAATCAATTTAAAAGCTTCGCTCAAGTTCAACTTAAAAGATTTATCACGCTGGAGTTTGGATAGGTGAATTGTAGGGGGTCATATTATCTGCGGTCGTCTGGCCGGCGGAAGTTTCAAAGTCGAATATAAAATTCATTGAAAAATGTTCGTGAAACATATCAGATCTAGCCTCAAAGGGGGACGCTAAGTGACTGGGGAGATCGGTATGAGATTGTCACGATATGCAACGTACGCCGCCTATTGTCGACACAAGAAAGCGGTGATTAAACCAGCATTTTCTAACCAAAGAGTAAAGATTACTTCATCAAAATCGATAAGGGCTCTTATTGTTTTTATATATGTGTCTCTGCATGTTAAGCGCCTTACAGAATATAAAAAAATAAATACTTACAATTGATAACTTCTGTTCAAAGTACCAAAAAAACTTGTTTCGGTATTATTTATTTAACAGCGAGCCTTTTTACTTATATATACATAATATGTTATACGATGTATCTTCAAAAATTCAGTATTAAAAATTCCGTTTCAGAATTGAATAAATTAATTACCAATAACTTTTGAACTTAGTTTTTCAAGTACTGAAGTATTTCGTAATGATATATTATTCTCTACAAACACATTTACTGTTTTTAATTTTATTTTATCACAAAAATAAAAGATATAAGAAAAACATTTATTTTTCAGATTTTCCCTACTTCCTTCTAATTCTTCAACATCACTAATTAACCCACTTGTTCCTGTGATTTAATAGTAATTAATTTAAATCTTAGCAACTGCAATGAAAAAAACAACATTTTTTCGTAACCTTCAAGTAAATCTTAATATAAAAGAAAAAATATGTATCACTTATTTACATATATTAAATAATTTTTAATATAATATTTTTCTACTTGGAATATCCAAAAATGACAAAATATCAAGTACCCCGAGACAAATATAAAAAAAATGATTCGAGAGAAATAGATGATGTTATCTTATTAAATCACTAAGCACGACAAATAAACATTTTTTACAAGATGAAAAAATACAATGATTATCCAGCGTTGATTATTATTTCCTTACCTCAGGTGACGTAAGGTTAGCCAACCTAAGGTAACCTCAGGTTACTACACAGAGACTAGAAGGAGTTTTTTCACAAAGTATGTTAAATATTCGTATGCAATAAGTGCATGCCTTAATCCGATATTTCCCACATTTTTCATAATTTAATGTATAAAATAGGAAAAGGTTTTTTATTTATAAGTTTATATGTACAAGCTCACTTTTTTTGTCGACCATTCTGTTTTTTGGTTACCTTGAAGATGTTTCTTTTAGCAATAAGCCCACACATATTTTTTTCTTGACGCTTTAATAAATAAATAATTAATATCAACAAATATTATCAAAACAGGATTGCAGAACATTAAAGGGAAGTAAATATGGAAATCTAGGCATTTACAGGGCTTATGACCTGTCATTAGGTAGTTTAAGTGGCCACATTACACACAGTGTAACGTTTACCATTTTACATATGTTTCAACATCCATATTTCTTCAATTCTTCCATTTGTTGATTTTAGTAATGTTAAAGAGCTAAAACCTTTATTACCGTTAGGATATTTGTTTGATCAAATTATTTCACAAATATTTGAACAAATTAAAAAAATGAAAATAATTAGTTATTGTGTAATATATAAGATAATAATTAGGAACAAAATATACTTAATCAAACATATTTTAATTATGTACAAAAATACAATTAATCAAATAAAATGCAATGCATCATAAGTCGCGTTTTTGACAACAAACCTATGACCGATAACACCAGCTTATTTCTTTTATCTCGGGGTATTTCAGCTGCATATATAATATACATATGAAGATCAGGCTTCTTTTTCATAGAAATCTGGTCTCTGTCATCATCACTCAAGCGTCCATTGGTTTTCCACATCCCTCCCCGTAGCCACCCCACTCTCCCTTAACTTCTACCGCCCCCTTCGTCTTTCGACCGACCATTACTCAATGTCCAACTCGAATGAACTCAATTTGAACTTTAACACCAAAGGCATTGCCCCATACACATAATGTGATAGGAAATCAAAATGATGGCGACCTTATGGGATATATATAGATTCATCTTACATTTATTCTTTGATAACTGCAGATATTGACCCATATATTTTTTTTGCAAAACTGAAAAATTGTTGAATTATTAAAATAAATCACGTCGGGGTCACCACTGAAGGATTTAGGTAGTTGAAGGTTGGACTTACTACCTCAGTTAGAGATTGACAGAGAAGACACGAGGTCGTTGTTTAATGCGTATTTATTACATGGTGAATAAGATACAGCACTTGGTTGTGTAGCATGAGCGTAGCGGCGATGATGAGTTGAAGAGACTGTACTTAAACTAAATGCTGGAACTGAGTGACGTCATCGAGCTCGATTGAAGTGAACTGAACTTGGGCTGACTGACTTGAGTGGCTGACTGGCGTTGCGTCCTATGGTGTCTTTATAGACGACGTTCGTTTGTAGTTCATTTCTTCATGGTAGGAACGATGTAAACGTACTGCAGAACAATGCTCTCGGTTTAACGTGCAATACTATAAGAGTTGCATTATTCGAATGTATTGGATTCGATAGAAAATGATGACATTGCATCGTCGGTCGTTAGCCTACTTCGGGTGAACTAATTTAACACGTGTGTTACATCGGCTATGGACTATGGGCCCCACAGTACTACTTATTTTATTATATTGGTTATTCGCCTATTTAGAAATTTTATTTATTTGATGGCGAATGAAGATTGTTTAGTAATGTATTTTCATGTTCAATTACAAAATTTAATGACAGGTCTTTAAAAACAGAAGGATAATTTGTTAGGTCATAAAAACATATTACTTTTTATAATGTATCAATTTTTTTTGTTTATCATTTAATAATAAACCAAAGTATCTCAATGAATAAACATATTTGAACAATTGAACGTAGTTATGCAGAAAGCAGCCAGTATACAATTTTGAAAAAAAAAGATATTAATGTTATCAGGTGCAGAAAATTCAATTCTTTGTTCTGCTAAATACCGCCCGACCGCTTTCATATAAATAACTGTATTAATCAGCTTCTGAAAATGGTATCGATTACAAAAACAGCACTTTTCAATTTGCTAAAAACACCCACAGCATTAGAAAAATCATACCGTTCTTTAAAAATCATTAAAACTGGTCAAATACATAATAAGATTATTGTTTGTCATACAAAAAAAAATATGTTTTCATTGTTTATCATTTGTTAAAGTCAAAAACATTCCAACTGTTGTGTAGACTTGATTATTCAGTTCTTTCACAAAAATGCTATTATCTCAGTTTAACTTTTCTATGGCTGGCTGCTTTCTGCATAACTACGTTTAATTAAAGTAAAGTTTTACAGAGTTTATATGTTTTTTTTTCCTATCCGCAATTAGTAAGACAGGAAGTTAACTAAATAAAGTGTATCTCATTATCTTGTTACATCAAGATTCCAGTACCAAATACCAGTACAGACGCAGTGTGGCTACTCCCAGATTATAATCCTGAAAAATACAATCGGGTGGAGAAAAGTCGACTTCGCTGTTTAATGGTTGTAATTTAACGTTGTTATGCAGAAATCAGCCAATCCACAATTTTGAAAAAAATGGATATTGGTGTAATATGTTTCAGTAAGGTCAATTCTATAGCATGCTAAAAACAGCCAGGTCGCTTTCATTAAAAAAACTGTAAAACCTTCTGAAAATAGTGAACAATAATGTCATTTTTTAAGTTGCAGAAAACACCCAAGGCACAAGAAAACTCTTACGGTATTTTAAAATCATGAAAACCCATCAAATACGTAATAAAATTCTTGTTTGTAATATAAAAAAAAACAAATGTATTTAATGTTATAAAAAATAAATAAAACAACTTTGTTTTTAACCACTAATTTTTATTTTTCACCGACCGGTTTCAATACAAACAAGCTTCTTCGTCAAGGTTTACTTAACTAATGACCTTGACGAAGAAGCTTGTTTGCTTTGAATCCGGTAGGTGAAAAATAAAAATTAGTGGTTAAAAACAAAGTTGTTTTATTTATTTTACACAAAGTTAGTGCTCCAAATATAAACTTTGTATTAAATGTTTACCATTTGTCAAAAGTCAAAAACATTCCAACGTCGTGTAGATTTGATTATTCACTCTTTTCTACAAACGTGCTTTTATCTGTTTCACTTTTCTATGGGTGGCTGCTTTCTGCATAATAACGTTCAATTAAGGTACTGGGTTTGATTCCAGGAATGGTGGACATGAAATATTGATTAAAAAGGTGATTTGACTCTTCTATATTTCATTGTTTCTGGACTGGGAAATGAAACTTAAGATTGATTACTTTACCTTCAACGTATCAAAAATGACTCAGATACGCTACAATTGAAGTACCAAAACAGTGTTCTATGCACTACAGGGTTCGAATATGGAATGATAATAAAAGGGTGCTTTTTTTACAAACGTTAATAAATGTTCAAAATACATCTTCATGATTTGGTTTGACCGGACGTTTGTTTTTAATTTTCATCATATAAATCTCCATATTCATTAGAGGTAGATATATATACTCAGTTTTCTATGTTTTCAGTAAAAACAATATCATTACTTTTAAGTCATTATCAAAAGTTTTCAATTAAAAGTTTGACCATAATATATTTTCAATTGTCTTACGATCAACAAGTTTAGTTTCTTCCAATATATCTTATCTCACTTAGGACTAAAACCCGGAAGATAGCTTCTCGCCACTTATTCTGATAAATGTTTCAAACTTTTACCTCCCCTGTGTAGTCCACTTTAAAGTTTTCCCATTTTTACTCAGAGAAATCGGTGTACTAATAACTCTTAGATGAAAACTATGGTGCGTCTTTTCCAAAGGAGGTAAAAATAAAATTAGCATTTTTCTAAGATTATTTACTAAAAAACTAGTGCATATTTCATTTTCTAAAATGAACGGTTCAATGGTTTGTAGGTAGGTCCAAAATTTCGCAGATTCAGGGTTTGCCAGGGGAGAGGGTATACTTATAAACATACATTAGTAAATATTGTAATTCATTATTTGTATACAAACCAAGTATTGATAAAAATAATTAATTGGTTTCCAAGTTCCACCTGAATAAGTTAGTTAGTGCGGAAGAAATACTAAGTCTGGACAAACTTGAGTTTCAAACCATTGTCAAATTTATCACTGACTAGAAAAAAACTACATAATAGTCCACAGAAACTGACGGATATTTTAGTCATAAATCACTTATCTTACCGTTAATCGATTAAATACCCAAATAAGGTAGACAAACCCGCAATCCACTACACCGTGAGGCAAGAAAAAAAATATTTCAACTCAAAAAATGTGTCAAACAATTTTAGATTCAGCCAAATATATTACTAGTGTAATAAATTTTGAAAAAAAATCTAAATGAATCTCATACATATGAAATAACTGAGACAGTTCTGTGTAAAGTGAGGGGGAATTGGAAAATGTGTGTAGGAAGGAAAAATTTAAGGCCCTGAACAAAATCCGAAGCCTGGCTCAACCCCGACCGCTTAATTGCATTATTTTCCATAATTTATCGGGAAAAAGTGCTAATGGCGAAAACGGTGGTAATAGAGCAAAAGAAAGGTGGAAAAGGAAAGAAAAACATAGAATGAATCCAATAGCACTCCGAGAAGTTGTATACCAAGACTTATGTATTAACCTTATCGGATTTCGTGATTTGCATTTGTAAATAAAATAAATGTACTATAATCTGATTACCCCGGACCCCGATGCTTGATAGCAAAAATCAAGATAAATAAATAACAAATGAACTTTTTTATTCGTTTATTCTCAATGATTTTGAGAATAAACGAATAAAGAAGAAGCAAAAAATTCATGAGGTATGGGTAATAAACTACAATAAAAAAGTCTTAAGATGAAAACTAATAGATTTTCGCTTATTGCATAAGGCTAGTGAAAATTTAATAATATTCATTAAATATAATGAATAAAAACAATTTTGTTTTTTACCACCTTTTTTATATTTTTCTACCGGCCGGTTTTAAAACTATACAAGCTCTTTTATCTAGGTATATATATATATATATATATATATATATTTTCCATACTGTTACATATTATGCATGTATTAAATTACATATTTTATACATTATATTTATTAAACATTAGAAGAGAAAAAGAGAAAAATACATATTCTAAAAATAAACATAGCCTTAAATTTGGAAAAAAATGCCCACAAAGACTTAAACGTCTGAGCGTGGGCCATTCCTTTAACTCATGATTTAACTCATGAATTCTATCCTATTTTATTTTATCAATGTTTACTCCATATTATTCTGTGTATTCATGAAGTAAGACTTTTTTTCTTTCATGGATGGAAAGCGTAATGTAAAATGGGAACGATCTTCAAAACTAGACAGGAATGGACTTAAATATATATTTTTGATTCCGTTATTCACATTTTTTTCTTATTATGAATCGTTTTTTTAATTTCTAAGATTTACTTTAGTCCACTCCTCTCTAGTTTTAAAAATCGTATCTATCTTACATCACGTTTCTCATCCTAACTACACTAAAACACTTGATTTATTAGCTCCATACGTGACATTGTATTTATTTATCATTTATAAAATAAAAGGGGATATAATTTGTTTGTAGAGTATACCTTTATAAAAAAGCTTGTATAGCTTTAAAACTGGTCTGTAGAAAAAGTTAAAAATCAGTGGTTGAAAACAAAGTGGTTTTTATCTATTTTATGGTAATGAATAGCCACAAAGTTAGTGCTTTGTAAATTAAAATAAAATTTAAAAAAAATAATAATATTTATTAAGACTGAAAATAAGAGCATAGTAATACAATTGGATATTTTTTTGAGAATGAAATAATAATGACATTTATAAATGAGATAATGACCTTTCATTGTATGCTTTCCGAAAAAACATCACATACTGCGTAGGTACTGTTTACAATTCTACCTCTCACAATTATTTAATTATTCTTGTAAAAGAACTGAAATATTTCTCATTTTTTACTTAACCAACAAACGCAATTCATGATTTGTCATATCATGAATTAATTAATTTTTTAAATATTAATAACAAACTTTGCAGCCCATTACAGTAGTGAACTATAAAACAAAAACACTGAAAGTCAAAGTTTTTTTTATTACGGCTGTCACAAAAAGCAAACCTAATACCTTTGTGCGCGAGAAAAGCGTTTAACCTTTTCACAGATGACTAAAATATGTTATTAAAAAAGTGTTAAAATTTTTTGGATAATTTCTTTAGGGGGAAAGCAGGGTCAAATTGAAAATGAGCTGGAAGTTTTGATGTGGATTCTATGTATCTTTTATAATATGATAAATAACTAAATGAAATAATTTATTAATTATTTTAAGGTAAGTATTTGTGTAGTTTTCTCTTTGTGACAAGTGAGACCGTTCCTTTGAATTCGTTTCAATAACTTTGTGTGGTGTTCATTTGAGATGTTGACCGCACTGGAACACTTTCAAACGTGAAAATTTCAATAGTTTTGATATTCAAATTAAGATCCACGGAAGTTTCGCAGGGGATGAGGCTTTAGAGAGTTCAATTTTAGGGGTAGTTGGAAGCAAAACCACACTTGTGGCCGCCGAATCTCTTTGAACGAACAAAGGGATTTGTCCAAGGTAGCAACTACACTGAAACTAGTGGCAACTATGTAGTTACGAGCTATGAATGTCGATTGGGCATATAGAGCTGTAAGACGATCAAAGGAATCTTCCCGCGGAGAATACTAGAGATAGTCTTAGAGTTGTTTTATTTATTTACTTTTAATTGGGTTGTTAAGATAGACAATAAATCTATACGCGAAAAAAGGTAAATGAAATATTTGTAAATAACGGAACAAAATATTTTTATTCTTACTAATTAACAAAGAGAGACCTAAAAATACACTATCAGCTAATTTGTATTTTGTGTTTGTAATCCACTTACAGGTTACATAAAATTTCTAAGAAAAAAACGAGTGTTGGTAGGAGGTATTGAATTTTTTATTTTTTTAATTATTTATTTAATACTTCACAATAATACGTTATGGAATTGAATTAACAACGTATTTCTCAATGGGAAAACTAGTGCCGAGGAAGACATTTTACAATTTTATTTTAGTGTGATGTATGAATATTTTTTAACACAACGAATAAAACACAATAGCTTTTAAATTAAACAATATTATTACAAATATCAACTAAGTAACTTACAGGAATTATAGTGACCATATTTTTCGGACTTCTTGCATTTTCTGTCCATTAATATATTTTTTATTTTCTGCTTGAATTTTGAGTATTTCGAAATTTTTCGAACATTTTCGGCACACTGTTAAAGGGTTTAGGTCCAAGATATAGGATGGAACATTGACCATATGATGTCTTATTTTTAATACCAGCAATAGTTCATCAATGGTTTTCCGGATGCTTCTGTTTTCAGCTTTGGTTTTTTAATCTTGTGTGTGCACCAGATATTTAAAAAAATATTAAACATTCTAATGAAAGAACTGTGATTTAAATATTTAATGCAATTACCTTTATACATATAATTCCTCTGTACGTGTGATGTCACCGTACTCCTCCTAAACGGCTTAACCGATTTACCTGCGTTTTTCAGAGGAATATATATTTTTGAGCTGTGCGTGTTTGTAGGTATTAAAATCTTCAATCGAATTTGTAAAAAATGAATTAGGAGAATAAATGTTTTATCCATCGATCTACCAGGGTTGCATTCGAGGAGAATGCATTTGCAAAAAAATGGAAAGATGTTTTTTTTGTATAAAAAACGTTTGTTTTTAAATGTTTACAAACAGCGTTTATTTTTTGTGGATCTCAATTAGATTCTTTCATTAAATTCCTTATAATTTCGAATCATTTAATTTTTTTTATTGGATTTTTGGTAAAACTTAAAAAATATTAAATTCATACATTTTATAAAATCGTATTCCTACATAAGTACACCACTTTGTTGGTGAGACGACCGGAGTTTGACGTTTGCAAAAAGAATGCCATATTTGAAAAAATATTTATATTATGTTTTGGAATTCAACCATTAACAAGTACCTACTTAAATTCAATATTTTTTTTAAATCAACAATTTTTGGTTTTGGAATTTAGTCACAAACAAGTACCTAGATAAAAAGTATTTTTCCAAGATGATAGCAGGCAAGTAGACGTTAGGGCAGGACAACGTCTGTCGGGCCGCTAGTTAATTATAGAAATATCCATTGACAGTTTAAGTTTCTAATTCGTTGTAATTATATAATTTGAGACCTCTGTTATAAATAAATAAGATTCCATTATTTATTTATTTGACAATTGTAGTCCGCATTACTTTACGGGTAGTTTAAGCCATCACGTAATACAGACTGTAAATATAAGGTAGAGGTAAGTTAATAGAAAACGGATACCCGCCACACTGCCAATATGTACAGTAAAATAGGTCCAGATAACCCACAGAAGCCGTATCCAGCAAGCAAATTGCCCTTTTAATCGGTGAATTCTGACTTGCTTTCGTACGGCTTCTGAGTGCGTAAAACAGTTCATGTGATCTCGCTCTAGAATAATTATTAGGAACATAAAAACTAATATATTTTAGTATATTTGGATTATGTTCTAGGTCGGTTTCGTGACATAATGGTCAGCGCGTTAGCCTACCATGCAAAACGTCTTAGGTTCGATTTGTGACACGGTAGATATGGAATATTTATTTGAAATAGAGTTTTCACACAATAATACTTTGTAGTAACGGGACTGATACCTAAAACGTAAGACTGATCCTTTAAACTTTTGTGGAACAATAAATATCAAGAAGAAGGGAATGACGATGATATTGTTCTATATACTTCCAGAAATCAGTTTAGAGAATTCTTTTCCAAAATAAATTTGACAATGAGATTCGAGGGTGTTAGTGTTAATATTATCAAAAATGTGATTATTTTTTACAAGGTAAAAAATTTATTTATTTATTTAATGCCCAACATACACAATTTTATCATGGAGCACAATTATATTTTTTTATGTCCCGACTTTTAGAAAATTCCGTGTTAAGTTGGAACACTTTTATATATAAATCAAGAATAATTATTAACATATTAAAAAATATACAAAATAATCAAAATAATAAACAAAATAATAATAGAAAAATTAAAATAGTTAAAATTTAAACATGTCGAAAAATGGAATGCAGAAAAGTAATAAAATAATACATGGCGATATGATATTAATAATTTATATTGTATGATGATTTAATAATATTTACTGTTAGTTTATTTTAAGCTATGACAATTTCTTTTTTGTCAATAAATTTCATAAAAGGTACGTTTTTTTATTTAAATTCTATACACATCTACTTTTACACATCTTGAAAATGTTATCACTGTAACTTTCCAAAAAAAGAGACTAACTCTTGTGCTTGGAGAATGGCTTACACTGTTGTAGTTGTTTATTCATAAGAGTTTATATAATTTTACATACGAGTACATGAGAAAAAAAAACATAAAACAATAATTCATTTTTACTAATAAAAATTTAATGTTGTTTTTACACGTATTCAAAAAATTTCTTTAGATTTACTAGATTTAGATTTAGTCAAAGCTATTTTGACCATGACTTGTGTGGAATTTCGGAATTTTAATATTATGTTGGTATCGGAGTGACTTATTCATCTCAAATTTTTATATTTTTTCCTTTTTATAAATTTGTACAACATTTCAAGTTTATATTTGAAACACTAACTTTGTGGTTATTCATTATAATAAAATAAATAAAACAACTTTGTTTTTAACCACTAATTTTTATTTTTCACCGACCGGTTTCAAAGCAAACAAGCTTCTTTGTCAAGGTTTACGTAACTAATGAATTGATTCCTTTTTATTTTATTTCTATCATGTTCACTAAATACTACACGTGGACCCAATAAATCAAGTGTTTTTTTTTTCACTTTTTTTTCTTTTACACGAGTGGTAATCTGATATCATTATTTTCTGAGTAAGACAGGAGAGAATTAAAAGAAATATTGTTTATTTGGTTTTTAATTATTGTTTTCTTATTATGAATCGCTTTTTTAATTTCTAAGATTTCTAAGTTATCTAATTTTAAAATTTTATTTTCAACATGAAGTACTTTTCATCCAGTGTCTTTATTGAAGTAATGATTATTTTCTATCAGATGATTTGCGAATTCAGAAAAATTATTATTATTTAAGCATCTTAAGTGTTCTCTTACTCTAATATTAAAGTTTCTTTTAGTTTTTCCAATCCATGAGAAATTACAAAATACGTGCTTCAAATGTTATTTTTTTTCTTTTTAACTCTTAAAACTATGAAATTTATTGATTCAGTAAAAACTGTGCCAATTGTTTATATTTAAAGCTAAGTTCACGTTATGAAGTAACTACATCTTTTGAAAAGAAACAAAAAAGACTGTTATCAAACTTTTAATGTGATAAATCCGAATGTTCTTAGCTGTCTCCAGAGTGATGCAAATTTATTACGCCCCATAACTTAATCGTACTTTGCAACAACAAAAGATCAAGGCCCCTTTCTCTGTATTAATGGCCCTCATTAATATCTTTGCTACCGCTAAAAGCCTTTAAACAATTTAAAGTAAAACCATAAAGATCGTAAAAATGGCACGGAATGTACCAACTTAATGTTTCAAAAGCGTAAATTGCTCACAAGGAAAAATGCAAAGAGGCTTAAGTCTCTGTAAACTGGTTAGATATAGGGGACAACGTGATAAATCATACCAATGCTCCCTCCAGTTCCTCTTATTGAGTTACTTTATTTTTGTATAGCTTAATACCCCAAAAAAGTTCTCGAATGTTCTTTCAAAACATTTTACCTTTCACATTCGTTTGGAAACGTACAACATTTTTTAAACTGGTACGTTATACCAGATTCTAATATTTTTTATTAATACTTTTTGAATGGGAATAAATCACTGTGATACAACGCATTCATTTACACTCGCACATACACACCCTTGAATACAAACTTCGCACACATACAATTTGGTAATTTTTTTTTACATTTTTAAATTTATTTCAACAGAGAGGGAAAACATTTTTGAGAAGGGAATATTAAAGTCTAGGCATTTACAGGGCTTATGACCTGTCATTGGCTGGTTTAAGTGGCCACTTTACACACTGTCTAACATTCACCATTCTGCCTATGTTGAATGTTAGTGTTTTTCTCTCTGTTGGAACAAATTTAAAGTAAATAATATGGAAACATTTAAATTTGTTGCAACAGAGAGCGAAAATATTTTTGAGAAGGGAATCGTTTTCAGGCGTTGCCTAGTAGGTGAATTGGTTCAGCTGGATGAATCTCACCCGCATGATAAAGGTTTCAGCTCTTTTACTTCACAAAAGTCAACAGATGGAAGATTTGACGAAATGCGGATGTTCAAACATAGGCAGAATGGTGAATGTTACACAGTGTGTAAAGTGGCTACTTAAACCAGCCAATGACAGGTCATAAGCCCTGTAAATGCTTAGACTCCCATATTACCTTCTCAAAAATGAAAAAATCAGTATGAACCCATCCCTTCTAAGTAGCAAACTGCTGGTCCCAAGCATGCCCATGAGAGATGCTTTATCATGTAGAGATAGCTAAAAAAAAATTGAACCCTCTTTAACATGAGGGAATATTATGAGTCAACTACGTCGAGAATCAAACTAGAGATTTCTCGCATGGTTGTAAAATGCAGAGAGCATTAACCCACAAGATGCACAACATAATTTCGTTTTTAGGCATTTAAATTAACTTTATATTATTCAAGTTACCGTACCATCGTAGGGTAAACAGCGTAACAAAGTCTTTACATTGTTAAATGAACTTTGCTTATTTTGTAGGGTGGAGCGAATAACCTACGCATCAATCTTCGGTAGTTACGAAATCTTTCCTTAACCAAAAGTCTTTGTACTCCGTACAAGCGAGTTTAACGAAACTTAAATACCGGTTCATTTGTGTCTTTAGCAAAAAACACAATAAATAAGCCTCTGCCCAGCGACGAATAAAGAAAAGTCGTTCGCATCCGGGTAATTTTCCGCGATAAAATTGTATAGAAGCTCAACCCCGTTCTAATAAAGAATAATTACACAAGCAGGCCCTTCTAGCGAGGGGTTTTAGCTCATTTATTATAGTTAGGGCATGGAGGTGCCCGAGTGCCCCGCAAAGCCAGTCTGCCGGTTCAAGCGTGAAAAACTGACGGCTCTTTGAAGAATAAATAGGGTATCGGCGAAGATGTGCCAGTATTGGAAACTGGCTTGAATTACTCGAAACCCCTAAGAGCCCAATTTGTAGGAAGCACTGTTCCCACAGATGTATGACAGCGGTAACATACCTACATTAATTTGTACCAGATGCTTGATAAGTTTGGGGGTCGGTTTTTACGTTGCCAATCTACATCGTATTTACACAAACCTTAGCAGAGGAGTCAAAATAATCCCAACGTTAAAGAGGCTTATTGATATAATTTTTAAAGACATTATAAATAAAAAAAATAGTGTATTTTTTTGTGTTTATTTCATCATCATCGTCATTATTTCCTTTCCACCCCTAATGATGCATAAAGCACTGCGTCGGTACATCAATCGCAACGTATCTTGATTATTTTTGTTACATGAAGGCAAGACAATCAGTCTTACGCTTTAGTTACCAGTCCCGGGATTATGAAATGTTTTAGTGTTAAAACACCCGTTTAAATAATTATTACATATCAACCGTGTTGGGAATCAAACCCGAGACCTCTTGCATGGTAGGCAAACGCGCTGACCATTACACCACGAGACCGACAAATATTATATAATAACAATTAACTTAAATATTTTTATTCTTCAAATACCCGGGATTTCATCGGTAAATTTATTTTTTAGTTGTTAATTGAGTAAAAACAGATTATTGAATTGTACAAATTTTCGTAGACAAGGACTGGATTAAACTCCCTGGAGAGCTATTAATATTAACATTTTACAACAGTGATTAAGAACATTTTAGAACTCTTTATTTCTAGGGCTCAGCTCTTTAACTTCACAAACATCAACAGATGAAAGAATTGAAAGAATATAGATGTTAAAATATGGGTAGAATTGTGAATGTTTCATTGTGTGTAAAGTGGCCATTAAAACCAGCCAATGTCAGGTCATAACCCTGTAGATGCCTGGATTTATCTTTTACCTTCTCTAAAATGTTCTTTATCTCTTTTGTAATATGTTAATAATAATTAAACTTGTAACTATTTTGAAACCAAACGCACCGGATTTCGATCGTTTTTTAAATGTAGGTAACGATACTCACCGCGACCAGTCTAAAAAAAATGCAGCTTAAACATCTTTCAAAATCAACATTTTACGTCCACCCTGCCAAGAAATTCAACATTTATTTCAACTCAACAAAATGTAAAATTGTTAACATTTATCATCATTATGAGAATATGTTTGTAATTATTTCAATTATTTTTTTTTGTAATTTTTCTAGTTAACAAATTTTCTGTCCAAATTTTTGTAGACAATGACTGGATTCAACTCCCTGGGGAACTGCTTATACTAACATATTACAACAGATGAGATGAAGAACATTTAAGATTAGGTAGTTTTCAGGCGTTGCCTAGTATGAAGGTGAAATAATTCAATTAGATGAATCTTACCCGCATAAATAAAGGTTTCAGCTCTTTAACTTCACAAACATCAACAGATGAAAGAATTAAAGGAATATAGATGTTCAAATATAGGCAGAATGACGAATGTTACACAGTGTGTAAAGTGGCCACTTAAACCAGCCATTGACAGATCATAAGCCCTGTAGATGCCTAGACTTATATATTACCTTATATTAAATGTTCTTCATCTCTGTTGTAATATGTTTTCTAGTTAAGTTTAATCTTCCTTTATATATTTTTATGTAAGTTTCGCCGTTTTTTCTGTTTTTTTTTCCTATTTAAATTTTTGTTGGAATTTTCTAAAATTAATTATATGATCATTATTTCAATCATTATTTTATGTTATTCTTGTACTTTTTTGTGTTCTTTTGTTTGTATTAAATTTATATTCGTGTTGTTATTTTGTTTATTGTAAATAAATGTTACTTGTTATAAGCCGATGTTGTCATGATTTGGTAGAAGGCCCTAATTAAGGAAAAAACATTGAAAAAAAGACATTTAATTTGGCGAAATGCTTGTATAAATACTATTTAAAATACGTTTTCCACGAAATGATTACAATTCGTCAAGATAATTACACACCTCAAACCTTGAGGACATTTTTATAACAATTAGCGAGCGTATACCTATATAATACCAAATCAAGACGCAAAGGTTTCATCTTTTTTATCTCGAAATTGAATTATACATAATTTAACAAAGCTGAGGTATTAGACTGGGGTGATTTAATCTTGATTATGTCTGCCCCGTTTCCGTTCTCGACGCAGACATTTTGGAAAGCTATTTTTAATATTGAAGGAAGAACATTTCTTCGACCACAGATCGGGTGGCTCTGGAAATAGATATTTTATTCATGTGATTCATTATCGGAAAAGGGGGAAATTCGTTTGGGTAATAAATGAACCGAGAAATTCGGATCAGGCCTGAAACATTGAAGGAATGTTTGTACATAAGTCAACTTTTACTTTTAATACTTGGGAAGACAGGTTGTCTGTTTTACTTCGTACTGAAATATCAATTTACTAAAAACAACTTTTCATTTATCGATACATATTATATTTTATTACTGCTCGTACGAAAGTGTCTTCATTACAATAACTATAAAAAGTAAATTAGACGTGGTTATGCAGAAAGCCTGTCGGCCTCGTCGTGTAATGGCCACCTTGTCTGCCTACCATGCAAGAGGTCTTGAATTCGATTCCTGACATGGTTAATATGAAAAATTAATTTTAAAAGGGTGTTTTTACACTAGAATATTTCACAATACCTGAACTGGTACCTGAATCGTAAGACTGATCATACTTTCATTTAACAAAAAAAAATTAAGATACCATGCGATCGGTGTGCCAATTCAGTGCCATATGCACCATTAGATGCGAAAAGGGTATGATGATGATGCAGAAAGCAGCCAGCCATAGAAAAGTAAAATTGACATAAAATACTTTTTGTGAAAATAGTGAATAATTAAAACAGTTGGAATGTATTTAACTGTGACGAATGATGAATAATGCATATTTTCGATTTTTATTTTAAACAAAAAGTTCAATGCAATTAAACCTATTGCACCTGATATCACCAATATCTCTACAAGTTTTGATAACATAATAATTACAATGTAATAGGTTTAAATATTGTTCATCAATTATACGTGAACACAACGCGTACAAATAAGTAAAATTTATAAATAAATGAACATGTTTATTTCAATTTTATCACGTTATCTTCTTAGTACAATAGTTTGAGGCATACAAATTATTATAATTAGAAAGGATAGGAATTTAAAATTAAAATAGGGGACTTATTTGATTTATTTTATGAATTTAGTCATAGTTCTCCTATAATTATTTATAATAGGGTAAAACGTGTTAACTTTGCTTATTCTTGTATTTTTCGTCCTGTACTCTGTCGTTTTCGTGGACTCTATTTATAGGGATGTCGGCATATTCATTATTTATCTTTGGCAATATTACATAAGTATTTTGCAGTTTGGTTCATACTCAAGCGTGTTACAGTTGTAACAGTAAAGAGTTTTACTTAACTTAAATCAACACATGGAAGAATTGAAGAAATATGGATGTTAAAACATAGGCAAAATTTCAATGACCTTAAACTAATCAATGGCAGGTCATAAGCCCTGTAAATGCCTTGATTTACGTATTCCTCTATATTTTATTAATTTTTAAACTTTTTAGATGTATTACCGTTTTAAGAAAATTTAACCCTCATATATTATGTAATTACGTAAATTTTATCTTTTTTTTTATATATAATTTTAATTTATAAGACGGTTTTAGAGCATGGAGCGTGCACATATTGGGAAGTATATTTAAGTTTTCTTTTAATATTTTTTATGATTTTATTTATTATTTTCCAAATTGAGTGCACCAGAATAAAAGTTAGTCACAGCATTTACAGTATACTCGTATTATACTGCCTCTCAAAGGGGTCATCAATCTCTCTTTAAATATCTTTCAACTAGAGTAATTTTATTTGTGGCAAGAATCGTTGTATTTTAAAGGATAAGGCGTCCATTGTTACCGATTGACACTTGGTGAATGCGTCGCCCTTAATAAGGACTCCTTATCCCGAAGTAGTATGAAAGCGAGAATTTAGCACTTGGGCGATTACAGTGACAGTGATTATTGTGAATGAAGTTTTTGTTGATAACGCCACGTTAACCTGGCCTGCCATCTTCAGGGCTAAATATAAATGATGGATGAGGCTAGAGAGTTTACACTTCGAGCAAAATTACCCGCGAACTTTTGTTCCCTTTTGAATAACTCTGAACTATACGATTTAAGACAAAACTTCATCAGCGTAGATGTGTCTTTTTATTCACTGCCTGAAACTGAGGTCTTCTTAAAATAACAAAAAGCGTGTCTTTAAATAATTATTTTAGATGTTAACTTTTGCTGTTGTTTCCGTTTTTTTTAAGTTGAAAAATGAACACCAAAAGTGAAAAAAATGGTAAAGGTTGGAATTTGTATTTCTTTTTGTTGTGTTGTGAAACTCATATTAAAACCAGTAAACATGTAAAAAATTATTCTTCTTCATCATCGGAAAACAAATCAATGTAAAATATTTATTTAAAACCGTTTTTTAACACTTGAATATTTCAAAATCCCTGGACTGGGACCTGAAGCGTAAGACTAATCATTATTTGTTTATTTATTTAAATCTTCAGGTACAAAGAATAAGTACTTTTGCGGACTTGTTGCTAAAAAATTATCTTCCTACCAACCAAAAACCAAATGAAGGTCAAAAGAAGAGTCGGGTAAAGGTTGTTAATTGTATTTTTTTTGTTGTGTTGTGAAACTCATATTGAAACCAACAAAAAAGTCAACTATGATGAAAATAAACAAGTGAAAAAAAGTGTAAAGGTTGTAATTTGTATTTTTTTGTTGTGTTGTGAAACTCATATTAAAACCAGCAAACATGTAAAAAATTATTATTTTTCATCATCGTATAATAAATCGGTTAATAATTCAAAACATATTTACCCCACACTGCGCATATATCGCGAACAACATTGGCAGCTTTATTCCCCAGTTTGAATGCGAACAAAAAGAGTTGCCAAAAATTCGCATTCGTCCATTTCACATCGCGCTTTGAAGGATTTTAATCAAACAAAATAATGTATGTTACGTAAAAACAAATATGATTTTTTATATTACAGAAAAATTTCTTTCGAATGGCGTACAATTTGTACCATTTTTTGTTCTTTTGGTGCTCATTATTTTTTTTTTTAAAACAAACGGACACAACTTATATTAACACTGAATAAAGGAAAAGAAAACATTTTGAAACTTACTGTTTTTGTTTTTACTATTGACAAGATATTTTATTTTTTGAAAAGGTAATAAATTAATAATATGCCTCATTTTACTACCTTATTTTATCAAAATAAAATAACTTTAACGCGTTTCTTCTTATTAAGACATTTATTTGACTCGTACCTAGTTTCTAATTTATATTTTATAATGTAATTGTACCCATTAACTACCACCAAAATAAACAAGCATTGTTTTGTGAATTCAATCGAATTTCACACGAGGACAATACAATAGACACGTCAATATTGTCTTGACACAGCTCAGTAAACAGCCTTGACCGCGCAAGACAAACTTCAAACTTTTATACTAAAATGTATTGGAATTGTCGGCGGACGAAATAAATAATTTTAAAGCAAAGACCGAGTAAAACCCGGCATTCCATAGCAGATACAATAAAGCACATTACGCAGTCGTTGTGTTTGCTTTCCTTATTTACATATATTTATTTTGTTTTTTTTTAATACGCGTAGCAAAATGCACGCGTGGAGCTGGTGGCTATTATGTAACAATGCGACCACGCGTAACTGTGGGGGTATGCTATTGTCTTGCGGAGATAACTTGCCAGTCTATCTCTAGGACAATTTATTGATCCATTGTCCCTAAAATTTCTATTCACATTAAGACAGTCGGTTTGATGCTGGGACAGGATAATATTGTTTGTCGTCGTTTGGGCCCTAATTTGATAAAAAATACACGTAGACATTTAAAAAAAAAAGTGAAGTTTGATTACTATTATTGAAATAAAATCAAACCCAAGCCCAAATTATTTCAGTTTTATTATTTAAATGAAGTATTGAAAATGATTTTCTTGTCTATAGGAAATCGGTATATTGCTACGTCACGAGGTGATCTTCTCATACGATCGGTACAAGAAGAGGACACGAAAGCCAGTTTTAGCTGCATCACCTTCAATCCTTTAACAATACAGCGAAAGAGAAGTCCTTCCGTGAGAGTAACATTGACTGGTAAGCAAAATTTTAACACTAACTTTAAAAAACATATCCTGAGCATACAAGAAAAGGTGAGTACGACAATGTTTATTTTTATTTTTTATTCCGTAGTTTTTTTGCAAATTGATAATTGTATATTGATCAGGTAAGTCTATAAATATCTTCAACAGAAAATAATAACAAAATCAAAATACTTCCAAACTAACACAATACATTGCCAACCTTTTGTCTCTGAAACCTAAAATCAAAAGTTTACTATGTACATAGCTAGTATTGATTTGCCAACAAACAAAAATTCCAGGCCAGTTTTCCTGGTATGTTCACAATATACACCACCTTGGTTAAGGCTCTCCTGAGGCAGCCGAGTACCTTTTATTTTTCTTTTGATCGAATCATTCATTGCTCTGTTATTATACCCAAAGCTTTTTCCTCTGTTTTTTTGCACTTCAGTTTTTTTTTTTCGTTTTGTGGAACTTTAATTAATTTTATCACTCAAAAAGTCAATAGGTCTTCCAGCGATGGC
The DNA here is from genome assembly GCF_059751315.1 of Micrasema longulum. Taxonomy (NCBI): domain Eukaryota; kingdom Metazoa; phylum Arthropoda; class Insecta; order Trichoptera; family Brachycentridae; genus Micrasema; species Micrasema longulum. Next base: position 90,009 of record NW_028277492.1, on the reverse strand, counting down.
CTCATTTTTTATAACTTCTTTTGGATTTTTTTTTTAATCTACCGCACCCCTTACAATGCTCGTTAAAGAAACATCAACCTAATTTGCTTCTTCTTTGCACCTGTGGACTTCCACGTCCTCCACCAAGCTCTGGTTTTGTGGGATTCTGTTTTAAAAAGAAATACCATATAGTCACCCTTCACGCAAAAGTCATTGTCCTTAAAAATGCCAGTTAATGGTCAAATATGCCATTCAAAGAGTGAAATTATGTTCTTAAAAAAGCACACGTCACCAAGTTATACATTTGAACATTTAAAAAAAAACGTCAAAAAATATTGCTTAAAATAAAAATATATATCTTTAACCGCGTTATTATAATTATTTCTAATATTGCCTTCCCTTTAAAAACTCGTATGGCTTAAATTGTTTTTTTAACTGGGTTGTGGTCCCGTAGTAGTATTGTAGACTCACAGGCCAAGGGTCCGAGGGTCAAATTTTACTGTATCTCAACTCGATTTTTATTTTTTCAGCTCGTTAATTACGACTTTCAGGAAATGGTCTTTTAATTGAATTATGTAAGTTAGTAATATTAGGTAAAATTTTTCTGTTCCATTAAAAAAAAAAAAAAAACAGATTATTACTAGATTATAAGGTCACTTAACCAAATTTTAGCCTTCTTACTTAAATTAAAACCTTTCAGTTGTTTTTAAATGTTTAAATTCCCAATGAAATTTATTAATAACAAACTTTCAAAGAACGATTAATAAATACAAACTTTCAAATTACGATTTCTTAAAATTAGGTTTTTTGTGTTAGTAACTTTTGCCTGATCAATGACAATATATTTTAATCAAAGAATTAAGAAGAGTCTAGAAACCGCATACGCACATCAAACAAACACATTAAAGTGTAAAAATACTGTTGGAATCTTAAAGAAACGGTAAGATCACCTTTCATGTGTAAGTAGCAAATGCATTACTTATAAAAATGAATTATTTTTCCATTTGTCAGATTAATAGAGAAAACAATATGGACATTTTGTTAGTGTTGCCAGGGTAGTCAAATTTTTTACGCTATTTGCTCATCTAATGAGAAAACTAATGAAAATTGGACCTCTTGGATTAAACAACGCCATGGTGAACATGTGACCAACATTATCTTTATAACATCAAATATTATTCAACATGACATAAAAATATCCGTTTTATGCCAAATAAAAGTTGTTCAATTTTTAAAGTTCAAAGTTCATTAATTAAATTACTCTTATTAAATGTCCCTTTACTTACCTACTATGTTGTGTCAATCAGTGTTTCCGCGTGCACAATAAAATTTGAGAGAAATTAAGAAATTGCTTTTTTAAATAAATATAATTATGTTCCATTATTGTTTTGATTATATTTTTTACGCTCTGGCAACATTACGCGGCGACTTCACGCATGCGTGAGGTGAAAGTGGGTCAAAGTGGTTTTTTTTTTAAACAGTCCGATGTAATCAAATATGATTCTACGCTCCTTCTGGACTATTTTTAATTCTATGATTTTAATGTTAAATAATTAAATAGAAAAAATATAGGATTTTTGTCTTTAGTTGATGAAACGGAATTATTTGACATTTTATTTGAATTCATCAAACAAATTTACTTTACCTCTTCGAATTGTGTATTTTACACAATCATAGTATTACTTTTATTTATTTATTTAACTAACTAATTATGTTTGCTCTTAGAAACTCTATCGAGAATGGCACCGCGACTTCTAGCTCCGATTTCAGAAATAGTCTCGGAAGTTGGACGAGACGTTCATATTATTTGCTCTTCGATGGGACAACCACCTCCCGTTTATACGTAAGTAAATATTAATTGATCTAATTAATAATTTGTACTACATACTAGTCAATATAATATCAAATTGTTTATAAATGTTGGCCGCGCCAGGAAATGAGCACTTTACAGTGGAGTCCTGCATGCTTATTCTGTCACAATTTCGTTTCGTAAGTTCGTTCGTTCGTCATATATTCATCTCTTTCTAACGTAATTGAAAAAATATTTTGTTTTCATTTCCTCTCATATAATACGAATGAATTTACAAAACGAATCATTTACAGCATAAGGCCACTGGTATGAACAGTATTGTATGCAATCGAAAAAATAACATTAACATTTAATACACTGTGGGCAAAAACTCCCTCGAGTCATTGTGTGGTAACCTCAATTCATCTAAGGTTAACCTTAGGCAACCTGAAATTAGGACATTATTGCACGATAATCACTATAACGCTTTCCATTTAAATTTTTATTTTATCAGTGTTATATGTTTGTCTAGCTAAGTGATCTTTTTAGACTTCATCTGTACTCGATATTTTGTCATTTTTGGAGATCACGATGGATAAAATAATTCATTTTAAATTATCGTATTTACCCGTGATTAAATTTAAAGTATTCATCGCAATTGCCGAGATATTTATTTATTAAGCGCAATATGCAATTTGCAGGTCACAGTAACGGGCGGGTAAAATGTTTAATGTAATGTTCAAATTTGTTGCAACCGAGGGAAAAACATTTATGGAAATGTAAAATACAAGTCTTAGCATTTACACGGCTTATGACATGTCATTGGCTGGTTTAAGTATACTCACAACATTGTTGATTTAACTGACTGGTATAAAAAGTATTAAAATTTAAAAAATAATTTTAAGCGTTGTCTTGCAGGTGAAATGGTTCAGCCGGATGAATCTCTCCCACATAATAAAGCTTTCAGCTCTTTTATTACACAAAAGTCAACAGATGGAGGAGTTAAGGAAATGTGGATGTTTAAACATAGGCAAAATGGTGAATTTTACTCAATGCGTAATAAAGCCACTTAAACCAGCCAATGACAGGTCATCAGCCATGTAAATGTCTAGTCTTTCATACTACCTTCTCAAAAATGTTTTATTTTTTGTTGCAATAAATTAAAATCTAAATATCTCTTATGTGAACAAGTCCGGTCTGTCTTTAAACATTTGGATATACTAAAAACATGGTTGAATAATGTATTTATTTTGGAGAATATGACAAATGCAATTTTAACACCTTGTTATACCTTAACTAATAAACAATATTTGTCAAAAAATCATTTCAAAAACAAAACGTAGTAATAAAATCCATACGCTTTTCGATGACACTATATGGATGTTTGAAATACGATTTAAATGAAATTCCACTATGCTGTTGAAATACAATCATTTATGAATTTTTCGGTAAAATTTTCTTCGATAGATGCATAAATGTCAAGATCTGTACAATATGCAAAGTTGAAGTAAGCACTGTCGACAGAACTTAGAAATGAGTTTGGATATGTTAAGCAAATAGACAGCGAAAGAATTGCTAAAATGCGAACGTGAATTGCTACAGAAAACGAGGAACACCGAGAAAGACGTGGCAGTACAAAATCCAAATATTTGGAAACGGACTTATAAATAGTCAAAATAATTAACGAGCCTGCATAAAAAGATTTGTAAAGAGAAGCAAGGTGTGTACCACTACTGATAAACGTTTTTTTATCTTATTTGTTAGTAGGTTAGTAAAAAATGTTTTTTGAACAACCTTGATAAAAGTTTATTCTTCTTCCTCTCCTTCTTCCGGGCTGTATGTCCCATTAACTTGGGGTCAGCCCTCTAATTCCTCAGTCTGCAAGTCGGACTAGAATATAAGTTGTTTGGTTTCTGTTTTACGGCCGGTTGCCACCTGATGCCGAGACAGTAATCCCTCTTACTAACTGCCACCGTTGGCTATTGTTCCTCCACTGCTATCCTCGACATAACGTCCCACGCTGCTGTTTTTGAACAGCCCACAGCCTGAAGTATGTCCGGATGGCCAGAGAGAAGATTTGTTCTGATGCACATCATCACCGCCATCTCAGCTGTTGAGGTTTTCACCCGTAGCCCTGGGCAAGGGATCGCGTTATACCCTGCAAAACTCCAAACTTAGCCACCTAAACACTTCGGTCTACCGAAGTGAAAGGTGCCCACCCCCGGGACGTGCACGCGCCGATTGAGAATTACTCCAGTGAGAACTGAACAGTGATGACTTAGTCCTCCAGGAGCCGGGTAAATGGTCTCGTTTAGGTTTGACCATCGCCCGAAAACAAGAGCAACCTTGATAAAGGTTCATTACCAAAATATTAGCAAAAAGTATTTCTTAATATTAAATAAGCAGGTTTCTTATCTCACGTAATTTATATGAATGTATTATTAATAAATGAAACATTTAGGTAGGTAATTATTATATCATGATAAAAAAATATTCGATGTGTAATTGTTTTTATCAAAATTAATTCTTTCTTTCTTCATTTTTCATACGTTAGAATATCTTTATGTATTTTTTATTTACAAAATAAAAATTATTTATTAAATATAATTCATACATGCTCTTTGCAGCCCTCAATTTCGTATTTAAGTAACTATAACCGCAACGTTAATTTCTACCTAAAATATATAAAATTATTTAAATTTCAAAACTAATTTATCAAATTATTTCAAACATTTCTACTGTACTGTGGTTCATAAAAACAGAATAATAACACTTCACACGCATTTTCTATTTGTGTCAAATATTTCATTATTTTGAAACATTATTTTAGCACAAATACTAGTTCACGAGCTCCCAATGTACAAATACTTTTTAACAATGTGTAATCAATAGCGTACATGTAAGCACCATAATACCAGTGGTTCATCACCTTTTTTGAATAGCGTACGACAAAAAAGCCACATTTTTGTAAGTGTCACCCGAAAATCAATTCTTAGTGTCACTACTTGCTATTGTATTAAGTGCATGCACAAAAAATTTCCTTTTTGTAAACAATTAATTATCAAAACATTCAATGGACTATTAACAAACTGCTGATACGAGCAAATATAAAATCGCTGAGAGAAACGAAATTAGTACACGACTTCAAAACCTAATCAGAAACTAAAATAAACACTGGACCATATATAAGTGATGACATCCTCAGTTACAATAGGTAGTTACATTATGCAGTTCATGCAGTGAGCCTTCATATATAGTCCAGTTTAGTGCTAAGTGATTCATTATAAAACGTCTACGCAGTTACTCTATTCGGTATTCTATTATTTCATCATGTAATAATTTCACGTCAACCCTCAACATCGTTTATTCTATCATCTTCCAACGAGGTATGAGCTCCTATGCATACACATGCATTCATATACTAAAACAATCTAATTTTAAAAATTCAAACAGGAGTGCCAAAAAACTGGGCAGAGCGGTACATTCTGTATTTTACTCTATAACATTGAAAGTTCCCTTCATTTACCCGGATCTGTTCTAAAGGTCTCCGGCCTCTCTTTGATGATTGCGAAAACAAATTTTGAATTCAAGTTTTACTTATTATTAATTATGTTGCAGTCCTAGTAGATTAGTCTACTAAATCGGAGGTACGAGGTTCAAACCTCACTCCATCCCAACTTCATTTTCATTTTTTAAACGTGATTTATTTACACCTTGTTGCAAATGCTCCCAAAATTGAAAAATTTGGTAAAACTTAAGATTTTATGAAAACGATAATAAATAAATAAATAAAACACATTTACAACGTTTGCAATACCCTCTACTCCACACATACTTAAATTTCACAGGTTTTGTATCCAGGAAACTTCTTAAAAACCATGCTACTAGCAACGATACCACAAGAACGATGAAACCGGTTATAGAACTATCATACTATGTGGCTTAAATAGTCAACATGTTGTTTATGCAGCATTTTATTTTCATAAAATAAATGTAAAACAACTTAGTTTTGAACCACTTTTTTTTACTCAAGCTTCTTTATCAAGGTATCATTAATTGTTGAATTCTATCCTTTTTTTTATTTTTACAGTGATTACTAAATATAACATTGATACGTATTTATTCGCATATTCTTTATTAAGTTAGTTCATAACATCTTAAAAACTGATAACAAATTTTAATAAAATCACAATTATTTGTCAAAACTTTTCAATTTTTTTTTTTTATTAATTTGAAATATTTCATTACTTTTCATTTATTTTTTCTTCAAGTTAATCATTGTTTAGCTTAAATCTTGTGTACAATGAGTTTTGAGACATTTTTTTTACTCATTTATAATCTTATATTTTATCTTACATATGGAGATAATAAGTCAAATATATTTGTCATGTTGTTCTTGTAAATATGGGAAGCGTGAAGTGAAATATGTAGATACCATATATACGATGATAAAAAAGCTTGTGTACCTATAAAACCGGTCGGTAAAAAAATACATGTTTAAAAACGAAATTGTTTTATCATAATGAATAACCACAAAGTTGGTGCTTTTTTAAAAAAAAAATCATTTAAACAAATATGCTTAATTTTTTTTTTATATCCCTAGTAACGAAGCGAACCACTGTGGCACGCTTACCCTGACAGTTGGCAATCACTGATGTAGAGTATTGGAATGTCGGTTTGCCCGCTCCATGAACTTTCAAAATTTTCGTATTAAGGTTTATTAATTATTTGGCGTTTAAAACATATTACAAATTTTAATTATTGGCGGTTAGCGCTCAGACAAACACCGAAAAGCTTTCTTATTGTTCATTTTCTTAAGTTATTTTATTTTTTATCTCAAAGCCAGACCTTTATGAATTGTAATATTCGACAAAATATAACGCTTCGGATATAATGAATACCGTCCTGCTAATAATGGATCCTAATGATAATTGTGAATTATCATTTAGTGGCCTCCGTGGTGTAGTAGACCTCCGTGCTGTAAGACGCTTGGCTTGCGCACGGAAGGTTTCGGGTTCGGTCCCCGGTGGGAATACAATAAAAGTTTAATGAACTTTCTTTTTTATTGTAATTCACCACTCTAATTGGCCTTTAAAAATAAGCAAATCTTTTGAATATCTCTGTTGACGCCATGCTGCCTGTTTAGGGTCAGATGAAGAGGACAGTTCTTTGTGTAAAATAGAACCAGAAACATGGACGAGTGTTTTTGGCTCGATAGCTCCTCTTAAGTTAAAACCTTGAAAACGTCGTGTTGTGGTTGATGCGTTCGCCTACAAAGCTCGAGATCCTGGGTTCGATTCGTAGAAAGGTGTCATGAAACATTCGTTTGTTGGATGGTTTTACAACTGAAATAGTTGAAGTAATCTAACAAAGGCCCTTCACATAATTTTTCACATTGACACTGAAGGGGCGCAGTGAAGATAGAAGAGTTAAATTTAGTTTAAACCGTGATATTATGAATTGAAAATTTTAAAAGAGTAACTCGTTCAGTGACGAAAAATTTTAGAGTTGCTATTTCAGTCAATCGAAAAAAAAAAATGAACGAAACGTTAAAACTGAAGAGGTTAGCAAACCATAAAACCTACAGTTTTTCCCTTTTTCAATATTTTTTTTATTTTATTAAATTTTAGTAACTAACTATGAATTGAAAAACACTAAAATTGTTATATCATCTTAGTATAAAAGAAAACATTCCATATAAATGAAACTGTATTTTTTTAGGCTATTAGGAGGGGAAGGAAGTTTTTTTTTAAATTTGGAAAATAAAGTTACTTTTGATTCTTTAATAAAAACCATCCTTTAAAATTTCAGAATGAAATTCGAAAAAAAACCTTTTTTTATGATTGGGCTTCAAATGTTTTCATTACTGTTCTGAAACTATCTTTCTACCAAAAAGTTAATATTATCAGAAGCTGAAAACTTTGTTGATTTTTGTATCTCTCTTTACTTAGGTGGTATCGCGAATACGGCGCGCAGATGTACCCGGTAATCACGAGCGTGCACGTCGTCGTATCACACGACGTGCTGTTCGTGCGGCGCGCAACTCCCGAGGACAGTGGCGCCTGGGTGTGCGTGGCGCGCAACCAGTTCGGCGAGCAGCGCATGCGCGCCACTCTCGTTGTGACGTCACCCATCACTGCACACATGCAACCGCAAATGAAGGTAAGTGGAAAATTAAGACTAGAAGAATAAAAAAAAGCCAGTTGCATAAAAAAAGTTAATGTTGGTTGAATGAAAACGGTTATATTAAGCAACTGGTTTGTGACATTTTGACGAAAACGTGATTTTTATAATACGGATTTCACTTTTTAAATACAAACGATGGCTAGATTCGTCTAACAAAACTATATTTAAAAAATGTTACATGATTTACTGTAAGCAACACATTTTGCCTATTTTGACAAAAACGTGATTCAACCTTTAGTTGTTTGCACAGAGACACTCTTTACATGTTGGTCCAAGATCATTCAATCTCCTACTAAAGAAATAACAAAACATTAAAGCTCTGATACGGTTTAAAGTAGGCTTGAGGTCTTGGATTGGCATAGAAAGAAGACACCTTTTTTTGAAGAAAAAAACCCACAAAATTGAAAATAAAATATATTATTTACACTTAAAAAAATCTTGTTGAACCTATACTTGCATAACGGTAACATTTTGGCCAAAATAAGTGAAGGTTTTTTTCCGTTTTATCGGAACCCATTTGGTCCGTTTCGGCGAAAACGTAATATTCTGGCTATTTTTTTATGCAACTGACACCCAAATTAAAAAAATTAGTCAAGCTCTATTTGTTTACGTCATTTTTTTACAAAAAAAAAACAATGTAACACAACGGCAATTGAAAAAAAAACTCATATATTTTGTTGATTTCAATCCGTTTTCATTTCGGATTTTCATCAAACTTACGTCATTTTTTTAAAAACGTGGATTCGTTTTTACTTCCAACGGATTGCTAGCCACCGTGTTAATATGAAAAAATAAAACAATTCAATCCTAACAGAAAACTTAAACCATAGTTTTGAGACGTACTGTTTACAATAAATACAACCCATATTCTAAATAAGTAGGTTTCCATAAAGTTGACGCAATAAAATTGAGTAATAATTTGTCAGCATTGTTTTCCAGTGCGTTAAACAAGCTTCAAAACGCACATTCAATACAAAGAAAGCATCGTCAATAAGGCATGCGTATTTCAAATGCCATGAAGTCAAACGTTGGAAAATCCCCCGTAAAAAATAATAATTAACCCCTCGGGGATGCTGACGATGCATCACGTGGGGTTGATTACAAGGGTAGATTCCACGTAGAGCTATGTATGAAAGCTATTGTTTTCATTGTAGAAGGTTTTCACCCCGTCAGTATACCTATCCTCCGTTCCTACATTATTCTTCTGCCTACTTGCGGGTTATGTGACCCTTGTGAACTGTTAAGACAATGCGTAGGTACTTTATTGTTTTTTCCCTTATTTTAAGTTGAATAAATGTGAAAAAGTGTACGTTTTATAGTACACGGATCATTATCGCGCATGTTACATTGAATTATATATATATATTTATGTGTTTACGAATATAAATGTATGTATATATGTGTATAAGTATGTTAACGAATGCATTGCAAGTGCACCGACGGATTTTTTAGCGAGTCGATTCAAGTTCACAGGCATTGGTCGTTCCTGGTTGTGTCACAATAAACTCTCTGTATCATCATGTTTGTATAATGTTTTTTAGTAAATTAATGAATAAAATTAATTTTTTAATCTATGGAAGAAATTTTATGTTTTCCTTTAAAAGTTTTTCCAATAAAACCTCATATATATTGTAAATGACTTTTTATTTCCAATTATTACATAAAATAGTTCATGACAACTCCTATCAACTACTTTTCTGTAAACTGTTGATTACAGATTCATAACTTTATATTTTTTACCATACGTGTTCAGAGAGGAAGTTCGTTTAACATTTATTTTTTTATATATAAATACATACATTATATTTTATTTACTCACCATTTTTATTAACTAAAACAGATGACTAAAAATAAAAAAATATGTTACAATTCAACACAACTATGCTCTTCCGTCAAAATAATTAGAAAAACAAGACATGAACTACGTACCGATGTCAAAAAAGTTCTCACCCCGAAAACAAAGTTTTTTTTTTTTTGATGATTATTTTTTTTTGTCAAAACGGAAAAAATTAATTCCATGAAAACAGTACAAATTTTTTTTCTACTGTTTTGACGAAAACTCAAAAGCGATTTGACAAGCAACTGGCCTTCAGTCATAATTAATCTCTTATGTTGCTGTAAATTGAATACGAGCGATTTTTTTTTTAAATCGTGAGACGACAAACCTAATCATCAATATTTTGAGTGTGTCTAAATGTTGGCAGACAGGAAATAGATTACAACCCCTAGGGAATAATCAAGTTCAAAAGTAGGCCTATCTCCATTGTCATATATTAACAAATTTAATGTTTTTAAGTAACTGAGTATTAAAAATGCAAGTTTTAAATTAACCTAATATTTAAAGTAACTTGCACTGATTAAAACATTATTTGTACTATTAAATGTTTGTCCCTGGACTGGTACCTGAAATGTTAAACTGATCATCTTACTTTCGTGTAACAAAAATGATCAAACTACGCTGCAATTAGTGTTCCAATTCAGTGCCCTAAACATCATTTGGTGCAAAAAATTAATGATGATGATGAAATTTTTGGTACAAAATGTGATTAATTAATTAATCAAACAAAGAATAATAATAGTGACTGGACTTCTGAAAGCAATTGACGTTTTAAAATGATAACAATAACTAATAGATATTATATCGTGTAACCTCAAGCAAAAGATGAAATATCCTTAAGTTTAGACATTTGAAAAAAAAATACGTTTCATGATTCATTTTCTATAATTTATAGAAATATATAGTATTTTTAATATAAATAGTTTTTTCAGATGCGTGCGTCCCCCATAATCGTCAAAAAAGGACATAATCTGTTTCACACAATGAATCTGTTTCACACAAACATCGGTTACAGAACAGCGTCTCTGTCTTCCTTGTTATGAGTTCTTTATTCGTGATCTCTCTTACACAGATGTACTGCTGTATTGAAGTCACTTTCATTTATCGCAAAGCAAGGATAAATATTTTTGTATTAAAATCCGGTATAAAAAAACTTTACTTTCCAAATCCGTATTGTCTATTTGAAGATTACAAAAAAAACATTTTCGTCATAAAAAAAAAATAAGAGAGAAATATCAAGTCTCATATCGTATGTAGACGAGTGTGACATCACAGCCACATAAAAGTGAACCAAAATCAATTACCAATCTTCCCATTTCTAAGAGAAATAATAGCGATTTTTCCAGAGTACCATAACTTAGTATGTGACATGTTAGTACAGAAACTTCTTACTACAGAAATTCAAAACACATTTAAAAAATAAACATAAGAAACAGAAAAATATGTTTTAAATTGTGTAAAATTAATAAATACGTAATAATTTTGTATTAAAATAAAGAATATTATTTATATTTAAAGTATTACCTTTGTGGTCAAACATTTTACTAAATGTTATTAAATATTTGTATATAACCACTTACCATGCATGTTGGTTTAATTGGTGTCCTGACGAAGAAAAGGGTACGTCTCGAAACCGGTAGACATAGAAAAGTCGGTAAGTGGTTATTGACAAATATTTAATTACATTTAGTAAAATAAAGATATCATTTTTTTCATAAAAAAATTACATAAATTAACGTATTTTAAAAAGTTTAGTTTAATGCGCCTCGTGGTCTAATGGTAAGCGCCTCGTCACCCGTCATGTTTTGCATGAATTATTTATTAAAAAATGTGTTTTTACCAATATTTCATAGTCCTTGAAGCATAAGACTAATCATTTTACCTTGACATGCTACACTTGATGTACAAATACAGTGCTTTATGCACCATTAGGTGAAAATAATTCTTAATTATTACACGTGTCATTTAAAAAATATATTTTCAATTTTAAAAAAATCATATGTATTTATAAACAATTTGAGTTATGTGTTTTGGAATGAATTAACTTAATGAGAATGATTTATTATCCATTAAATATATGGATAAAGTTTCAGCATGGTAGAAAACCACAAACCAGGAGCTACCAGATTTAATTGATGCTTCATAATTAACGATTATTGAAATTAATTATTTATTATCAAATGAAGATTTTTTATTTTTCACTTACAAGCGTTAGTATTTTATTATTAGACGCTTAGACGCTTTGAAATGAGTTTTTATGTAAACAGTTATAATTCGTAAGTATATTTATAAATATTTTAGTTTATCATGATATCCAAGAACTTTTTAAAGCTCATTTGAATATAATATAATTTTACGATAAAAACTTAAAATTCTATCAAATGAATCTAACCCCCATTATTATTATTATTTTTATGGATAACCTAAATACCTCTATTTTCGTTATATTTTACCTCAAGGTCGCTTTGTAAAGTCATTCTATGAATACTGATTATAATATAATTTTTATTACTATCGGTATGTTTTCTAATTTATAATAATTATGTCTCATTTATTTACTATTATTGGCATATTTTCTAATTTATTTTTATGATTATTACTTGCATGTTTTCTAATTTATATTTATATTGATTTTTTCTAGTGTTGTTATTATTTTTTGAATTAATTAAGCATCATTTAATGAAATAAAAAATTTAAAAAAAACACGTGAAAAAAATAAGGTCCTTCCTAAACACGGGAATTTCCTAGCTTGTCGGGACCTGAAACAAATAAACTCTGTACATTTTAAAACTGTGAAATACATAAATAAATAAATGTGATAAAATTAAATTGATACTTTTTAGTAATACGGTTTGATTTGTCATCAAAGGCTTATTTTTTTATATACATTGAACGTCCAAAGGGCTTTTATAATATATATTTGTTAATATAACACATAAAATAGTTACAATATTTGAGTTTGTCCAAATGTTCATAGACAAAAGACTGGATTTCACCCCCTCGGGAGTCATTAAGATTAACAAATTACAACAGGGATGGAGAATATCTTAAATAGGGGAATATGGAAGTCAAGGCGTTTACAGGGCTTATGACCTGTCTTTGGCTGGTTTGAGTGGCCACTTTACACACTGTGTAACATTCACCATTTTGCCTATGTTTTGCCTATTTCTTCAATTCTTCCATTTGTTGATTAAAATATAACAAAATAAACATAAAATACAAAGGTTTAAAAAGTAAGGTAATAAAAACATGTTTAAAAAAATACAATAGAAGTTATTTAAAAGTACGCAATTGATTTTTTACAAAGTGTAATTAAATATCTAAAATAATAAAACCAAAAATAAAGAAATGAAAAAATGCACGCAAATATTTATCAGTATGGAAAATGTTCCACAGTGTGTAAGATGGTTACTTAAACCAGTCAAAGACAGGTCATAAGCGCTGTAAACGCCCAGACTTCGATATTTCATGGTGTAGTTGATAAGACGCTCGACTTACGCAGGGAAGGTTCCCAGTGAGAAAACAAACATTAAAAGTGATTTTTCTCAAGCCTGAGTGTTTTGTGATGTAATTAACTACTGTAATAGGGAAATATCGCATACTACAAATACCCACAAAAATAAATAAAAAGTCACTTTTTTTATTTCCAGAATTAATGTTAATATTGTGGAGAAATGTTTTAATACATAAATGTAAAAATAATAAATTAAATTACCTTCCTAGAAAAATGCGACGAGTTGAGCCTTGGTTGTTGTGACGTCACGATTTGTGATATTGTTCTTAAAAAAGTTCGATGGCCAGAAACGAATTAACATGAATCGTTACGTATTAGGGACGTAGCCCAAGGAATGACTGTTTTTGCAAGAATTCAAAATTACAAATTTAAAAGTATTTTTTATGCTACTATTTTTTTTTACGGAACAGTATTTCATAGACCATCAATACTTAAAAAAAAAATATATATAATTTTTTTTTTTCCTTATTTTGCCTCCTGTTCTGTTGTGGTGCAAAAAATATTCTTAATGAATTTTTTTTTCCTCTCCGTTGCGATATATTTCAATGGTAATTTCGACTCTCTAGGGAGTGATTGCCTTGTCTACAAACATTTAGGTAAACTCAAAATATAGTTAAATAACAAGTTTTTTATAAATGTACAATGTAGGGAGGTGACTTGACTGTAAGATCACCGCAGTCGGTGGTTTAACTTTCCTCGGAGGGGTGAAGATATAAAACTGTAATATAGTCCAATTAAGGGAACTGAAACTAATTGTGCGAAACAAGGGAAGCAGAGAAAAACCTTTTTATCTTTGCTAGTTTAGAGCGCAATAGCTTTGCTTTTTTTCAGTGACGTCAACTGAGTATAATTTTGTGGCAACAATGAGAAAAACAAAGCTTATCTTGTAAAACTATATATTTTAATTTAAAAAATTAAAAGAAAGCAGAGTTTTTATAATGTAATTTGAATACACACTATTTTCTTAAATTTGGTTGGTTTAGTGCCACTTAATTATTGTATCCATTTTGCTTTTTTTCTTATCCTTATTTCTACCATATATATTTTTGTGAAATTCTAAATCACAATTTTCAGGCGTTGCCTAATTGGTGAAATAATTTAGCCAGGTGAATCTTATCCACATCAAAAACGGTTTCAGCTCTTATACTTCATTAAAGCCAACAGATGGAAGAGTTGACGAAATGTGGATGTTTAAATATTGAATGTTGAACAGTATGTAAGTGCTACATAAACCAACCAATGATAGCTCATAAGCCCTTTAAATGCCTAAACTTCCATATTTCCTTCTCAAAAATGTTTTTTTTCTCTGTTGCGACAATTTTTAACATGTTATTTGCTATGGAAATAAAAGCCGACCGATACTTCCAAATCCACAAATTTTTAATAACTAGTGGATGTTTTTGTTGCCTTTGCAACATTTTAGAGAAATATTTTTACAGGCTATCATAAAATTGATTCTCACTGTACAAAATCTGTCTGTGGCCGCGTGGATTCAGAAAACGGTTTTGTGTACACCTTAGAACCAAACCCTGAACGAGTATTTTACAAACGTTGACGTGAAATATTTGTTTTGAAGGTGGTTTAACACTTCAATTTATCACTGTCTTCGGACTGTTATTATTGAAATACCAATGTAGTATTCTATACACCACTGGGTGCGGATAGGTAAATGATGATGACACCAAAGCAGTAAGGATGAAAAATTGAAAATTGATTTCTCATATAACTAGATGGCAGACCTCGGAGAACGGCTGGGAAAAAGCCTGAACATAATTATTAGTCAATTGGTGAAACACTGCTGCGATCAAGTTAGCGGCAGCATTGGAGCAGGTCACTTAAGTGCCAATCTTTCTGGTTAAGTTACCTTTTCTACTAAGTTTTTATTTTTATCTTTTCTTTTTAGATTTTTTCTTTAAATCTTTGTTGGTTCTCCCTCGAATGTTTTTATATGTTTTATGTCACATTGTTTTAATCTGTTTAATTTATCAAAGAAATTATGTTTTTTTAAATCTGTGAATGCAAATTATAAAAATATGCATTGTTCAAGAATTGTCACAACTTCTACATCCTTTATAACCACAACCACTTTTCTATTCCCTTTAGTATCCTTTGATCACCTGCCACAATAAGACCTCGTGTTGTGAATCGGGCGTTTATTTTTTTGAACGTATGCCGCATCATAGACTTTGTTTCCACCAATCACCAGTGTTCAGCTCCAGATGGAGGGTCTGTCCTAGTGTTGGTGGTACTTGTAAGTGACCAGTTGTGACCGATTGACACTGCATATCGCATTTTGAGGATATTCATTTATTTCATTCAAATTAAAAAAAATCAGCTCCGCTTAATAATATCGTAGAAGACCTAGGGCTTCGCCCCCCGCTATTGTTCGCCTCACATCCACGTGGAAATTAGTTTTCCCACCAATATGTTTTATTTTTTATTTTTCTAGACTTTGTAATGGTTATATGGATGATTGGGTATTGCATTACCCGGCTAATTGAGTAAGAACAAAAATTATCATTATTATTTTAGTATCATTATTTTTTTTTTTATAAGAAGGACCCTTTTGCAATGTATCAGATATTGACTACTATTCTGCCCTCATAAACAAAATAAATGAATTACGAGGTACATTTAAACCATTGGACATAAAACAAATGCAGTAAAAAAAATATTTCAGTACCGCAATGATTTTCCAAGTTTTTTAACCAATAATATAGTATCTAGATATCCATCAGCAAAAACACAGTGCACATCTGACATATTCGGGTTTTATGTTTATTAAAAATTGACATACTATGTTTTTAGTTATTAATCATTTTTAAACATTTTCATAATGTTGATAAGTACTAACATAAAGCGTGTTGTCTGAAACTCTAGTCTATACTCGGTCAAAACAAAATTGTGACTATTCAAGTCTTGTGTTATGCCAGTACTTCTATATTGGTGCGAACCTTGGCACCTTACCAAAGCTCAGAACACCAAACATCTAACTTTTGAGAGTAAGTGTTTGAGAAGAATATTAGGTAGTTCGATTTTATAACTAACATTGAAGTCCGAAAACGAATGCAGCAGTTTTCTATGACGAGCATCTTGAGAATGCGGTGGTGGACCTGGCTTGAACACATGCTGCGCATGCCTCAGGAGAACCTTTACCCAAATTGCCTTTTCTTTAATCTTGCGGGCTCATGTCATCCTGTAAGGCCGTCGATGACGGTCTTTCGATTTTATTCGGCGGAACTAAGAGGCGCTGGATTGACGTGGTAAGAAACGAGAGTGCTGGCTGGCGATTTGGTCTCCTGGAGGCAATTGGTGATGTCCACATACTCCACTTAGAAGCGAATGTGGAAAATAACATCGAAGAAAATCAGTACTAAAAAGTGCCATATCTCTGAACACTTCTCCTTCTTCCTCCTAGTCTAGGTCATATATGCCATATTTGTAAAAGTATACTGTCTTGAAATGATTACATCTAGCTGTCCCTTCATCTTTTCGGTGGTCTTCTTGGTAGTCTTCTGCTGCAGAAGTTTTCAAACTTACTGATTTTCGTGAGCCTTGTATCTTCCATGCAGTCCACATGATATCTCCAAGAGCACCTTCTGCTTCTTCCCCACGGTACTATGTCTTCAACACCACAGACAAAATACAACTTTTGCAAATAGCCGCCATTTTGCTTATGCGTGAGAGCAGAAATGTATAAGTTGCAGAATGATGAAGTTTAACAATGTTTTGAGACTCTCCAAAAACTTGCAGACTGGGTGGATTTCCTTCTTAGGGAGTTATTCATATTTCAATTTGTGACAATATAATGACAATTTATGAGAAGGGAATTAAAAATATTTTCTCTCTCTGTTGTCACAAATTTAAATATGAAAAAATCAGTGCAACGGGAAATTGGATATAAAAAAATGTATTTTTACGTGCGGTCAAAATTTGAGTATTTTATTGTAAAGCGAAGTTTCTCTTAAATGAACGAAAAAATTAAATACTTTGAACGACGTCACTAATTCTCTGAACTCAACCAATGACAGAGTGATACATAGTCGGTTACTAGGAAGCTAACTCACCAATCAGGATAACTCACCGTAGAAAACTTGTGAAGTCACAGGTGAGGAAAGTTCATAATCACCTAATTTAAAAAAAATTGTAGCGCTGGTAAAACCGTACATAATGTTTTTTTTTTATTTTTAATTTGACTTAGTTTGATAGTTAAGTTACAAATCAAAAAATATTTTAAAAAACCACTGAACCTCATTATTGGAAGTTCGACTTGGTAAATTTTTTGATGAGTATATTTATAAGACATTTAAATAAATGCCCAGTAAATTATAAATGTGTTGTGTTTTTTTCAGTTTAACCTTTTTAGGTAAATTCTATTTAAAAAAAACAAAACAATGCTTGGGAAAAACGCAAGATATTTCTTGTTTTGTTATATGACACCGAGTACCACTCCTGTATTAATACTTTACATAAACTTATGTCAGGAATTTCTATATCCGTTATTCAGCACCAATCGATTTTTTTGCTGTATGTGTAATATAATATATGAAATAAGTGTACAGCGTTCCGGGAATGAAAAGTAAATTTGCAAAGCAATATATCGCAATTAGTTGTGTGGCTACCCCCTTTTACCTTCCCATTTTTGCCACCCTAAAGCATCCATCCCTCTCCTTCTGGAATCTCTTCTATTCTGTCCTGACTAAAACACTTAACAAGAAATTTCGTTTCAACCGTCTACTGTTAAAACAACTTGATATTTTGCATCCCTGACAAAGTAAAATAATATAATCCATCACGTTCATGATATTTTAATTAAAAATTACAAGAAATTGGCAAACTTGGCTAATTATAATCCTAAATAAGAACGTTTTCAATCCATTACTTGGTAATATTGTATATTAATGATTCTTTCATTTACGCATTGACATAGTGAATGTTAAATAAATATGATAAATATTGTTTAAAAACATTAAAAACTAATTCCCAAAATTTTAGCCTTGTCATGAAGTACAAATAATTTATAAATTTTTAAAGACTTTTATAAAAATCGGCAATTGCATATAATTTTTTTTATTATTATTTTTTAATTGTTTTTTGTTCCTTTTTATTTATTTTTTTATTTAAAGTAAACTTTCGTAACTAGGGCATCCCATGACAAAAGAAATATTTGACATAATTTCTAAACATGCCACAAATATTGGGAGTTAGTAAAAGTTGGGTTCGTTTTTTTCCAAATTTAAAAATGACCACCTAAATATTTTATGAAGATTTGAAAGAAAATGTTATGTTTTACAAGATATTGTATTGGTTATATGTTAAATGTATTTTTTTATTTAATAACAAGCCTTCAAGATGAAATGTCAAGTGGACAAATGTGAGGTTTTTCGACACCTCCTTCCGTTCGCGAGGGAATAAAGCTGTCAAAAATTCTCGCGATGTGTACGGTTAAGATGCTGTGAATTATTGACTATTTTTTTGTAAAATAATGAAAATAAATACATTATTGACAAATTTGTTGTAATTTTTTTGTCGTTAACTAAATTTAACTTTAATGTTTATCATAATAAAACACTGAGGTATAAATGGAGATAATGCTTCATACGCCATGTTCAAATTAAGTTCTAAAATTGAGCATTCTCGCGTCATGCCGCACCAACACCGCCGTGCAAAACGCGTAGTAGAGTAAAAAAGACTACCTGTCTACGTCAGTTTTCAGTGAAATCAAAGCCGTATGTCGCGCTCTTTTACGCTGGTTCACATTTACTGCAGCACGTAAAATACTAATTCCCACTAAATACCGGTGTGCAGAAACCATAATGAGTGAAACAAAAGATACGTGGTTAGTGCCGCATGTATAAAAAAATAACGCGTAATGAATAATTCGTTTTATATCACCCGTCGATGGGAGGAGTGTTCTCCAGAAAATGTATTAGTGTTCTTGTAAAATAATAAAAAATGTCTTAAACTAAAAACAAGATTTTATTTTCATTACAACTTAAAAATGAAGTGTTACGAAGTGAATGCCGATTCAATTTATAATAATACATATTACAATTTGGAAATTGCCTTCCTAAGAGAAACCCTACTGTCATGAAATATATCGACATTCGAGGCGATACGATTGAATAACACGATTGCTCTACCTACCGGCATAACCATTGGCAGGTTGGTTCTGCATTGTGGTAGGTAGAACCACCTGTGTTGCCTTTGTCGAAGATAATTATCAGGAACACATAGACCGAATTCATTCAGAATATCGGAATTTCGTATGCGACTACCAATGTACCAATATTTCTTCTCCACAACAATCATTGGTAGTCTAGCATTCCTAGAAAGAAGTTAGTTGGAAAAAGCCACGGGTAATATCCATACTCCCCGAGATACAAATAACGCAGATAACATATCATTAAGGAATCTGAGGTTAAATTAAAACCTTACGCCTGGGCGTAGTGCCCTAACAAAACTAACACCACAAATAAATAACACTCTTTACCAATTTGACCTGATCCACTACTCAATTCGTACTCAACCCTCGTTCTTCTTTTGATGGTGATTTTATAATTTGAGTTATTATGAATTATTGTTTTATGGACAATTCAAGTAAGTTTTACACTATAGTCGAGAAAAAGATCAATCGTCTTTAACCGAGAGTCGTGTTATTTTTTATTGTTCTTAAAGCATCAGATAGATAGAAGTTTCTAGTAACTTGAGTATTTATTTTTTGTAGAATTCGAGAAACGGAAAACGAGCTATACTTCAATCTAAAAGGATTTAATCCAGTTTCAGGTATTGCCTAGAAGGTGAAATAATTCAGCCAGATGAATTTAACCTACATAAATAAAAGTTTTTGTTTTTGTATTTAAGAATACAAAAAGTTATCAAATGGGACAGTTCAGTAAATTCAGATGTTGAAACATAAGAAGAGTGCAAAGAATGTTACACATCGTGTAAAGCCTTAATTAAACTACCCGATGGCAGGTCCATAAGCCGAGTAAAAATTTATTAGACCCTTGGTACTCGATATAACCAACTTCAATAAATTCAAATGTAACCTTATTTTATTCAAATTTCTAGTTTGTTTTACGTAAAGTTTATTATTTATTACCGCCATTATTATGTAAAATTGAAAATTATCACGTTATAAATATCTCATTAGTAGGTACTATTTGTGGCTCGTCTGGGGAATAGCTTAGGCAGACATTATTTTAAACCCATTAAGGTGTCCTATCGGATTTACCTTTTCCTCAAGGAAGTGACACAACCATATCGTTGAACATAATAATATATGCTTGGGTTTCATCAGGAAATAATGATAAACTCAAAACAGTAGTATTTTGCGCTTAAGTAATTACTGATCAAACCAAGGATTATAGTAAGATAAAAAAGACAATCACAAAATAAACCTCAACCTTTGTTTATGTATATTTATTTCATTACTTAAATTTCCGTGATTTTTTAAAGGTAAACGTTTTTTAAGTTTATCTCCTATTAGCCTATGCATTTTGTAAGGATCTCTACGTGTGAGTGATAACTTAATACTCCGTGTAATTTTTACTATTTTTTCCAATGTAAAATTTTCATATATCGCCTATTCAATTTCGAGCTATCCTAAATGCCAAAACATGATATGTGCAGAAAAGTGATTATTTCGACTTCACAAACAGTTTGTTCCATAATTCCGTAACCATCACGTTATATAACTGTTTAAAGAGAGAAAATTCTTTAAATAATTCAATGTATCGTTGCTTTTCAAGAGTACCTCAGGGGTTTTTGATAGTTAAGATGAATGATTTTGAGAGTTTGACGCTCAAAAATGTACGAAAATTATAAAATAACTTTGGCATTTAAGGTTTAACAGAAAAGAAGAAAATTTCACAGAACATCATATTCTGTAAAAAAAATCATTTTGAAATATTCGCATCAGGGATATTCACAATTGAATAGACGATCATATATCAACATACCCTTGAGTTAATCTATCCACAATGTTTTTAGGGTTTAATACTGCATTTTACCATAAGGCTTAAGTATTTAAACAATATTTTACACCTTGCGGCTGTTAACAATGTATTAAATTGGTCCAAATGTCAAAGAGACAAAAGACTAAATTTCACCTCCTAGAAGATTTAACCAAGTATGTGAAATAATCCAATCAGATGAACCCTTTAACAACAATAAATGTTTCAGCTCTCTTACTTTGCTAAAACAACAAATGAACATATTGGAATAATATGAATTTTTAAACGTACGCAAAATTGAGAATATTATAGTGTGTAAAGTGGTTACTTAAATCAGTCAATGACAGGTCATAAGCCTTGTAAATGCCAAGACTTCCATATTTTCTTCTTAAAATTTTAATCCACCTCTGTTATTTGTAAACATTTGGTTGTTGTTTTTAAAAGTTTTACAATCTGCTCTGTAGTCTAGTAGTAAACTTGTTTTCGTACCATAATCTTATTTGATTCCTGATAAGGTTGATAAAAAATTTTTATTTGAAAATATGATTAAATACTGCAATTATTTATTGTTTTAATTGCACCAGAAGCGTAGAACTAGTCGTCTCGTATTTGTATATATTACAAATGATCAAGATCGGTGCATCGATTGAATCGGGTTGTGGTTCTGCGGCTAGGGTCTTGGACTCATGGCTCAAAGGGTTCGAATTCCAGTCTACCCCAAGTTATTTATAACTCGTTGAAAACTTCCTTCTACTACTACTACTACTACCATCACGCCATTTCATCGTAAGGGTAGGCAGAGAGAATGGACCACCGCACACGTCTATCCTGGCACACATTCCAAGCCTCTTCCACATTCATACATCTTGTCATACATGCCCTTCGGTTCTGTCTGCTTTTGACATGACTAGATTTAAGATTATGGTTTATCTGATCACGGCACGTCTTGCTTAGTCGTTTTCGTCTCACGTTACCGTTCATTTTCGCCATATATACTTGTTTTACCATTCTTTCGTCGTCTATTCGTTTTACGTGACCAAACCATCTCAGAGACCCTTTCTTAATCTTATAAATTATACTTGGCTCAGATTAGCACTCTCGCCTGATTTCATCATTCGTAACCCTGTCATAGGTTTCTTTCTTCATCTTTCCTCTGCCAGTTCCATGTTTCACTTCCATACATAAGTGTAGGAACTAAAACTGCGTTGCGCACTGCCAGTTTAGCTTCGATTGACATATTTTTATTAGCAATTACTGTGCTTAGTGCTCCGTTCATTTTTTTGCCCGCATTTACTCTCCTTTCAACATCTTTTTTTACTCTTCAATCTCTTGAAAACATGCTTCCCAGATACACAAATATTGGGTAAATTATTAAAACGCAAATATTTCATTTTTCCTTTTAAAAAAATTAAAAAATTCATTGCCTTAAGCACCACCAGAGAAAAGTGATGATAGTTATAATAATTCCAACCTACGTAATTACCACTTAATTCCGCGAGAAACATTATTAACTGTTCAAAAGTGGTATAAATTATTTCGCACCGTGTTGTTTAAAATGTGTATTAATCTTCTGAACACATTTTGTGGTTTTACCCCTTTAAATCAAACTATTGAGCCGTTCACCGCGTGCCTTACCCAATTCTTTTTATCTTTATCCGCACCTAATAGTATCATCGACTACCGTAAGAAGAAATCTAATTGAAACATTATCAAGATTGTTAGTAAATAAGTACAAAAAAAGGTTAAATTAATTTGTAGCGTATTTATTAAATTCACTTTCAAAAATCCATTACAATTTTCAACATTTTTTGATACCATTGGTGTAATTGCAATATAGTCATGAGGAAAAATGACAATATTATATAAAAGTCTTCTGTCACGATTTGCTAAACTAGCAGTAAATAAAGGACAATGAAATCAGTAGAATTCAATTCAATAAAAATCGTCATTAATTAAATTAATTTTTTTAAAACATTTCGAGTGAAATCAATAGAAAAATCTTCGGTCTTTAAAATGAATTTGTGAAAGGAGTGCTTATAATATTTATTTGTTTTTTGTAAAAAAACGAGTTACTTAAAAAAAAACAATTTAATAACAGAGGTTTTATTTAATTTTTATTTTGTTTATTTATTAAAAATATACTTCATATTAGACAAAATGGCACAAACAACACACTCTGGTGAATTTTGGTTGTAAAGAAGTAGCCTCAGGATATAAACGGCTAGAAATATTAGTTGCAATCGGTTCCTTTATGGGCAAATGCCTGCTCTAAGAAACCGATTTGTTTCGGCAAATATGATTATCGAATATGTTTCCTTTGATAAAAGTAATATTTAAGAAATATAAAAACAGTTGTTGCCCTAAAGAGCAAAAAATATATACAGTTTACGTAAATATAAAAAAAATAGGTTTTTAAAAGATTCAATGGAATGGTTTAATATTTAGATTACTATCCTTAACAAAATTTATGTTTCCTTACTTCCAATGTCGGTTAACTTTTTTAAATTTTATTTGACTGCTTTTATTGCCCCTTAAATGTGGAGTTTGGCAAATCGTAAGATGAAGCTTATGTCGAACATTGTCATTTTCCTCATTACTATATTGCAAATTGCGTGGCTGTGCGGTGTTTTGCCTTTGTAAGGAATGTATTAATAAGAGAATGACGCAGAAAATTCCGGTGACAACTGTCACTAAGCGAAGGCAATACGGTTGGCTTGGCCATGTACTGCGGATGCCTTCTGAGAGTCTTAACCACGCTTGCTTATTTTACAAGGCATAAGGTTATCGACGTCCTGGACGTCCACTGCAGAATGTTTGTCGGCAGTTCATGTCAGAACTAAGAAGCGCAAACCTGACATGATGCGTAAGAGTTGGCAGCCAACAGAGATGCTTGGAGGATCTTTGTGGACGTCATATGCTCCAACCTGGGAGCGGACATGAAATGACGGTGATGATTATTAGGAAATGCTAAAAAAATTGGATTAAAAATAACGCAATAGCCATAAAAATAATATCCTAAATGTTGTCTGAATTTCACGTCGTATTGTACATAAATTTTACTAACGCTACGACTTAGCGTTAAAAATATTGATTTTATCAAAAAGAAAGCCAAGAAAACATTGGTTTGAAAACACCTCGGTTGATCTAGAAAAGGCATTTTTAATGTTGTTTCTAAATTTCACGTCCCTACAATTTACCATTTTTTTTGCACCACAACAGACCAGGAGGCCCAATTACAGTAGTGAATTACATTACACGAAAACACCCAGGCTTGAGAAAAATCACATTTAAATTTTTGTGTTCTCACCGGGAATCGAACCCGGAACCTTCCGTGAGTCAAGCGTCTTGACCACTACACCGCGGAGGCCACCAATTTTAATTCCTGTGATGGACAAAGAAACAAAGAAACATATTTATTTATAGTTTAATTTTACCAATTTTAGAAATCCACTTAGACCTTCATAATTTATGGTCCCTTAAACCTTAATTATTTAATTAATAATTTATTGATCATTGAGACTTCTGCTTTTATAAAGGGAAAATTCGGGAACAATTGAAATCTAATATGCAATACCCGTGAACGAATATATGAATATGAATATTTGTATTATTTATTAGAAACAAACACGGTTTTATTAAATGACCGAGTTACAGCTTTGCTAAATTATATTTTCATCTTTATCAGTTGAGAATTATATTTTTCATTATTTGTAATTCAAAAAGTTTCACATTTATTTCTTCATCGTGAAAAACCATTTTTGTTCAAATTATTACAGCCACCTCGGAAAGAATATATATGTTTACTTCCGTGGTGTAGCGGTAAGGATTAGATTCCCGGTGAGAACACAAAAATTAAACTGTAATACACCACTGTAATTGGGCCTTCTGGCCGTTGTGGTGCAAAAATAAAAAAACAACATTATTAATACTTTGTCGGCAAACCTTTTATTAAATGTAAATAAATAATTCGAATCATGAATGACAAACCAACAAACAAATCATCAAGCCGTGTAAACACGTGATTATAATAACCATGCATGTGTCACGGTCCCGTGTTTTCACGTGGTTTACCAGCAGCGAAAAAGTACTAATAAAAGTCTCTAGATGTCAATAAAATGCA
The DNA here is from genome assembly GCF_059751315.1 of Micrasema longulum. Taxonomy (NCBI): domain Eukaryota; kingdom Metazoa; phylum Arthropoda; class Insecta; order Trichoptera; family Brachycentridae; genus Micrasema; species Micrasema longulum. The sequence goes on along the minus strand of NW_028277492.1, from coordinate 64,626 downwards.
CTTTTTTAAACACCTGGTAAACCACGTGAAAACACAGGACCGGGACACAACGCATGGTTATATAATCACGTGTTTACTCGGCTCCGGGAAACAAAGTGTTAATAGTAGATTTTTGTTTAGGTTTCACATAAATTCTTTTGTTGAAAAAACTTACCAAATGCTAGGCTTCATTTCAAAAATTTCCAAAACCTTTAAAAAACCAAATACATTTAAGACTTTATACAACACTTTTTACAAACTTGGAGTTTGCATCCTTTGTGCAAAGCCCATAAAACATAACAAACATTGAAAGGATTGAAAACGTACAAGGAAATTTTTTTAAATCCCTAGATTATATAAACAATAAAACGCTTTGCACTTATAGTCAATCTGCTAAACAAAATGGATTTTTTACTCTCGAAAATAGACGCACTATATTAGAATTTCAATTACTACGACTATTACTAGACGCACTATATTTGAATTAGACGCACAATCGTTCTTGCTCAAACTGTAATCCATTTTTTTTATCTATTAATATCTTTAACATGCCCCTTTATTTATTTAAAAATTAATTAAGTTTCATTTTTTCTAGCTGCGATACGCTCCCACTTGCTATTTAATGATACTCACGCTTACACACACCTGAACACTTACTCCAAAACAAATACTCACAAATACATTTCTACACTTACTCTCGTACAAATACACACAAACACACCCTTTTGTTGTACCACAATTTAATATGTATGATTTGTATTTAGAAACTTTTCTGGTCTGTCTTTCAAACATTTCTTTTTTATGTTATCATTTCATAGGTTGTTTGTTTCTGTAAAATAAATAAATAAAGAAATGTTTAAAAATAAATCGAATTTTCTCGTAAATTTCAGGAATATACTTCAGACGAAAATCACACTTTAATATCACAATTTTATTTGGTGATTCGATTTGCTTTCAATCAATAAACGCTAATACAGCATTACAGAAAATGTCTTCCGTAGAATTGTGTATTCAAGCATAAAACCGCTGACCTAACGAAGTATCTTCGCGAAAATTTCGAACAAAAAATATTTATGTGGCGTAAATGCCGTTTTATTTGACTGTAAGATTTGTTGGCTCTAAAAATAACATTTTCTGAGCAGGAAGTATTGAAAGCTTGATACTTAATAAAAATACAAATAAAAACGCGTTTTCTACGAAACAGGATTCATCTTAACAAATATACATGTCTTCGTTTTTACACCCACGTGAATCATTTAAAATCAATATTTTTATTCTTTTTACCATATTACAACAGAGAAAGAAGACGTTTTTGAGACGGTAATATGGAAGCCTGAGCATTTACAAGGCTTATGAATTGTCAATGGCTAGTTTAAATGGCCACTTTACACACCGTTCAACATTTGCCATTCTACCAATGTGTTTATTTTTACTCTGCTTGTTCTTTCAAACATATCATATAGTTTCCTTTAACATTTTTTGCTCTTAATTAAGAATTGGATAGTGCATTAAGTACAACATTTAGAGCTTACCTGGATTATTTACCGTGGAACTATAAATATGTAGAGGTATTGTTTATTATTTATTTTGTACCATAAAAGGGAAATATCATGTTTTTTTATATTATATTTAAAAGTTAAAATACACCCCCTGAGCCCCAATATGATTCCAATGTGCTGTTCCTCGATCAACACAGCACAAACTATGGCTTGCATGCACCAATGTCCCGATTGTGTCGTATTGTAAACTCGAGACAAGATCTGGGCTTTTTTGGTGTAAGTTTTTATACATTTAAAAATTCACTAAGATAGACCGGATCTTGTCTTGAGGTAGTAATTTTTTTATTTTTTTTGTCCTAGCTTTAATTTTTTTTTTTTTTTTTTTTTTTATTAGTGCTTGTATTTATTATAAGAAATTGTATTTACCATTGTTATAATGGACTGCATAAATCCGTCAAATAAATAAATAAAAGTACAATTTTTTTTTGTAAACTATGCAAGCTCAAAACCAATTATTTTGTAACCGGTAAAGACATTTTATATGAATTCCTTGAAAAATATGTACAAAAATTTAATGTTAATGAGTTACAAGATTCTACTTGGCTTTTGTCGCTGTTCCTCCGGCTATGGCTTTAGTATCCAATCAAACGGTATCAAAGCACAAATCGAATATTGGCATACACTGATGAAAAACACATCAAAGGAAGTCAATAACATCGGATATTGGTACCGGCCCAAAACACGTCTATAGCCGCATGCTGAAATACACGGACCTCTACATTTGCTCGATGAATTTTAGTATCCCGGGAAAGAGAATGCAATTATTTGGGTTGCCGGCCATATCTCTTTGTGCCAATTTTATTAATTTTTCGATCAGATATTGTTTGCCTTTGTAATTTCAACTTCAGACCAATATGAATTCCATTTGTAATGCATTATTTTCAAATAAATAGAACGGACTGCAATTGATGCGGAATACAATACGAGTGAAATTGTTTGTTCATCGAATGTGCTATTGTTTTAATGTTGATAATGCAATATTGAACAACGTTAGCATGTGTATAATGTGTTTGTATTTATTCTCTGATATGATAAGTGTGAATCAATTAACTGAATTATGATAAATCTGCGTATGTGAATGTTTTTGATATTATTTATGCCTGATTACCTTTGTTTCCCATCCTTCCCTTGACTTATCCTTATGGTACCTACCTTACATCAAGATAGAAGAAATAAAAAAATAGAACATTCGGATTTAGAACAAAACAAATAACATTTTGGCATTACATCATCCAGTGCCTAATTTCACCACAGACAGTATCAAACAGAAAGTATCACAGACAAGTCCATTTCCGTGCTCCTGTCCATTCTTCGAACATTTCAAACCTTTTACAAAACTGAGCGAAAATCGGTTTTTCCCCAGTGTCCGCTTTTTGTTCACAGCAAATTATTTCAGATCAATTTTTTTTTCCAATTTCAGCACCGACAAAATCAGCGTTTATTGTAAATAAGTACCGCTTACTTCTAACAATTATATAATTAATATACATGTACAGTTGGATATAACTTTTAACATGTTATATAAATGAAGTATGGTTGCTAGCTATTTTACTAGGAATATAATCTGTTCTGAGATAGCTAGCAATGATTCATAGTGTATTTTTTTGTTGTATTATGTTGGTATTATGTATATTATTATTTTATCAATATTTTTTTATGTACAGACATAAAAACACAGTAAAAAAATATTTTATTTATTTATTTTGTTTACTGATATATCAAAAACATACAAATAGTAAAATATAAATTATCAAGTCCTACTGAACAGCATTGTATGCAGTTCGTCAGCAGGTGCTTATAGTTAAGTTCTTATAAATACATAATCTTATCTCTTTTATATAAAATATAAATTGCTTCATGCAAAGGTCATCTGATCGTGCTAAATATTCTATTTGAGATTTTGGCATATAATATTTGATTTTTGAATTATTTTCAAAATGGATATTTATTTATTTTACATTTGTAGTCTGCATTACTTTACGGGTGGTTTAACCCACTACGTAATGCAGACTATAAATATAAGTTTTTAGTAAAGGTTTATAAATCAGATAGCTGTGAAACTGCCGATATGTACAGACAAATAGATCCATATTATCCGCAGAAACCGTATTCCGCAAGCCAATTGGCCTATTAAAGGGTGAATTCTGACTTGCATGTGTACGGCTTTTGGGTGCCTAAAAAAGTACATTAGATCTCGCTGTAGTTTAATTATTGGGAACATTTAAACTGGTCACTCAGTGTATTTGGATTTTTTATATTTCCATAAATCAGCTTTTAGAAATGTTTCCCAAGAAAAAATTGATCACGGAATTCGACGGTGTTGTAATTCAGCATCCCTGCTAGAAAAAATAAGGGATAAAAGAATGGATAATTATTATTTTCTTTAAGGTATAAAAATTTTTCCACCAGTCCAGTACTTAGGAAGAGAATATCAAAGTTTGATTTAAGCTCATGCAATATAATAGAAAGATTATCAAGGTTTTGATATGAACTTCTTATATTTTGGAAAAGTATTTTTATATACAAACTATTTTATTATATTATTTAGTCAGGGTACTATCAGGTGATATTTTTTGGAGGTTTTGTTATTGCATTTAAATTTATCCTATGAAGCAACCTCTGTAATTTCATGTGTTAGCAACAACAGTTAATACCAAAAATAGCACAAAATGCTTCTTTTGATATCCAAACACTAATCAAACTTAATTATTTTCAGTTATTATATTAACTTAGGCTGAACGTTTTGGAATGAAATCTCTTTTGTAAATATCTGTTAAAACTATGTACGAAAATTACACAAATATCATGATATCTACATTGTGGAAAAGTGAGATAAGCCCTCAACAAAATCTATAAAGAATTTTTGCGTTGGTTTGGAGATGTAGAGCGAATGGATAGCAAAAAAAAATAATGTTTAATAAACAACCAATAAAAATTTATTCGATGCAGGTAGTAGATATACAAATGAATAAAATAAAAGTTAATATTAAAATAAAAAATTAAAAGTAAAAATTGAAAGGTAAAATTAAAAGTCAATTTTGAAGAAATTTAAAGTGGCCACTTAAAGCAGTCTAGTGTCCAAATGTAATATTTTGTCTACAAACGTTTGGACACACTCAAAAGACTGTTTTTAAATAAACTGGGCCAAGAAGTATAAAAAATGGAAAATAGTATTCAAGCGTTGCCTAGTATGTGATATAATTTAGTCAAATGAATACCTTCACAGCAATAAAGTTTTTTGCTCTTTTACCTCACTTAAGTCAACAAACGAAAAAAATAGGAAAAATTGATGTTCAAATACAGGCAAAATGGTGAATGTTACAAAGTGTGTAAAATGGCCACTTAAACCTGCTAATGACAGGCCCTATTTTTTGTTTTGTTTTCCTCTTTTAAATGTTCTCTATCTTTTTTATAACCTCCTAAAGAAGAAATTTTAGTATTTTGCCTAGATACAATATTGGACACGCTATGGATATTGTAGTATTATATTATAAACGAGTATATTAAATCTTTGATTATTGAGTACTTGAAAATAACATTTTTATATATATAAATTGTATGTATTTATTTGATATGTAATATATATATTCTTTACTAACTTTGTATACTATGTGGAAATCTGTTATTAGTTCTGAGTTTATACACTATATCTGTTTGTTTACTAAAATATGTATGTAGAACTGTTGATTTCCCTAATAAAATAAAATAAATAAAAAAAAAATATATATATATATTTTGTTGATAAAATATTGTAAAAAAAGAAAAGTTTCATCTAGAATCCTGTTCCTATTTAAAACAAATGCGCATGCAGGTTTTACGGGATAGTTGAAGATAAATTCGCCGCAATGCGTGCATGATTCCACTCGAGATGAAATTGTGCATTTCGTGCACATGCATGTCGAGATTGTCGTCGCTATCATCCATCATCCGCCAAGAGGGTAATGTTTGCTATAATTAACCGTCACAGGCTTCCCAACCCACCACGTCTGGTCTAGAGGCTATTCAGACATCCTCCGCCACCCTTATATCAAGGGGGGAGGTGTTAAGTGGCGGGATTCCAATTTTTGCATGTTGATTCGCTTGTCGCTCCACTTCAACGATATTAATATTCATTGGGGTTACTGTTTTTAATTTCCTTCCATATTGATGATGTTTTAGAAATACGGGAATATATTAGAGCGAAGCGAATTTCAATTGAGATGGAAATTTTTATGTTTTAAAATATGTGTTTGATACTGGAAGTTCGTTATGTTTGCAAGGAAACTTGTTAAAGGTTAAAGGGTAAACTCTTTAACCCTTCTAGCCCGGGTTTATATTAAAACATACACACCGAAATTAAAAAGCGGTGAGTTTAGATTTTCATTACTGATATCCCTATGTACTAAAACTCTATGCTGAAACATTTTACCGATTTTTTTTGTCTAACCTTTTTGAGACGTACCTGTCTATTCGTCATAACACTCACTACACAAACATACATATACAAAAAAGCACTATTATCTTTACCATCACCGTAGTATTAAAGAAAAAAATACATACATTACATGCAGAGTTAAAGGGAATGCAAGCACCACCAAAGTGCATGTTCGGACGTAACTCTGCGTGTAATTTATGTATTTATTTCGAAATACTATTCCTATTCCTACTAAATAGTATTCCACGGTGACAGTAAAGGTGAAAATGTATTTTAGTAAATGCATTTTCGTGTAGTGAGTGTCCTGACGAAGAGGCGGGTACGTCTCGAAACCGGTAGACATAAAAAGTCGGTAAGTGGTTAGATACTGAAACTTACAAACATTAGCGTTTATATTTTTTCTGCTTCTTTTGATAATCGGCATTATACAAAAATACCATTTTTTAATTTAATAAGTAATAGAAAATACCGTTTTTTAACTTCTGACTAGTTTTTTTTAAACAAATTTCTGTCGTCCTTTTCCCCCTTAAGGCAAGATTTCAATAAAATAAAATTTATGTATGATTAAGTTGTAAGATAATAACAAATTTTTAATGAGTTTGAATAATCTTAATCTTAATATAAAAATTGTGTAATTCTATAATTGAAGATATACATGCATATATATATATATATATATATATATATATATATATATATATATAAATATAAATATATATATATGCATGTAAAATTGTATCGACGAATGCTTTCAAATTGTATGTTTTCTAGTGTGGGTGTGGCGTTTTGCTTACCTGTTGGGGTCTCTCTGTACACGCTGTGTGTAACTTTTGTACTCACAGGCGTGTGCGTGAGGTAGGATTAGGCTTCCTATCTTCCTTTTTACCTGCATCCATCCGTTCGGGGCCTCGCGTCCCTGTTGGAGCCTGCAATCGGTCCCGTTGGTACCTTATGACTTCTCGTTCAACACCCTACTACGTTCTTTTCAGAAGGTGGCGGGGAAAAGGATTCATATATATATATATTATCACACAAGAAATAAGAACGGCTTACTTACATTTTATAAGAAACTGGCGTGTAATGCAAAGATATTTTATTATACATTCAATAAAATCTAACTTAATTCAAATTTACATCTAACACGTGTTTTAAAGAAGACTAATTTTCTGTGAGGAAGCACTGCAGTCGAATTTCGGAGAAGGAGAGAAGAACGGACCTTAAACTTCGCGCTTTTTATAGTCTTTGTTTTTGTCTCCCTCTACTTCCGGCTGGGTATCGAACCGCAGGCTGGTAACTTAACAAGCTGCGTTCGCTTGTGTGGTTTTGCTCCTCGGTAGGTCCTTGAGGATTGTCTATGACGGAGGTGCCACACTAGTATGTATTGTTGTTGAATTACTTAATAAAATAAAATAAAAAATAAAAACGTATTAGTTTCAGGCCGTTAAATAACGTCCTATGTAAATATTTATAAAATACCCAAATTTACATGCCGAATAATAATTAGTTTTTGTTATTTCCGCAGATGTTATTTGAATGTGAAAGGGTTAATGCGCAAATGGTAAAAATAGTCGCTTTTGAGAGCACCTATAATTAGTACAGTATTGTACCGAGCTGGGTTCTTGTTGATCATTTCACTACTGACGGGAAGTGATCTTAAATATAATTGGTATGAAGATGTGTTTGCTCGATGACTTTTAAAAACATGAAGTAAACTATGATAAATCGACAACCGCACCGTGCGAACTATGCAGCTTGCGATTTGCGATTGGCGGTTATCGTCTGCATTGCTTAAATAATATGTTATCCATATTTTAATATTATTTTGTTTGATTCCACAATACATCCAAAACTAACATAGATAACTAGAAAATACTATGTTACAAAAAAACGATATTTTTAATTTTTAAGATGTGTGTAAACCAAAAAAGCATGCAGCAATGAAAATTAAAAGTAAAACTTGGCGTAGCAAAAAAATCGAAAAAAAACAATATGAGACTTCTCGATTTTATTAAAAGAATGACGACGGACTTCGAAAATATTAAAACCATCAAAACTCTTTTCTGCTTGCTAGTTCATTTGGTATACATTCCATGGGACTCATATTTTATTTTATTTATTGGGAATATCAAAAATAATAAATGTAACAAAAATACAACAAATAAAATAAACAGAGAGTAAAACCAATGACAGATATCCACAGAAATACATTAAATACAAGTACAATACATACTAGTGTGTTTGTGTGAGTATAAGTGAGTGAGAGGGTGGGTGTTATATTGGAATGAGGGTGGACATGTGTGTAAATATTGCACAAGTGTCAAGTGTTGAAAATATAAATATATTAAAAATATTAAGAATTAGAGATAAAATATAATAAAATAAAATAAAATAAGATAAAATAAGACTTTATTATTGAAACTAAGTATAAGACAAAAAAGTATGTTTTAAGACGCGCATTTTAAATGTTATATTTTTACAATCAAATGGATCAATAAGGGGAAATTTCAAATTATATTCACTAACAAAACGTATAAGTGGAGAGTTCTGGGCATAGTTCGTACGAACTGCTGGCAGATGAAATAGAGAGCTCGATGTGTGACGGGTGCGGTAGCCGGGGACATTTAATGATAACTCCGACAAAAGAGCCGGACTATCAAGGCGTCCACTAAGTATGTCATGAAGCACCCCCATGTCCAACAGTAGACGGCGATCTTCTAAAGTAAGCAAGTGGTGTTTTTTGCAGGAAGACATATAATTGAGATCGGTATACTTGCATCTCCAGTTAAGATGTCTAAGAAATGTCCATATTGATCATATAATTTAATTTTAGTGAAATCTTGCGTTAAATAAAATCTGTAAAGACCTTTTATTGTGAACAAATCTCTCAAATTTCTTAATTTTATTAATAAAATGACGCCGGACTTAAAAAATTTTAATACCACCAAAACTCTTTAATGCTTACTAGTTTAACTCTATCTAGAATGAGCTTATCTAAATTATCCACAATATTTTGAGTTTGTCCAAATTTTTGTAGACAAGGACTGGATTCAACTCCCTGGGGAGCTGTTTATATTAACATATTACAACAGAGATGAAGAACATTTAAGAAAAGGTAATATGGAAGTCTAGGCATCTACAGGGCTTATGACCTGTCAATGGCACTTAAACCAGCCATTGACAGGTCATAAGCCCTGTAGACGCCTGGACTTCTATATTACCTTATCTTAAATGTTCTTCATCTCTGTTGTAATATGTTAATTATCTAATTTAGTCTCGATTCTATAAAACTCATATTGACTATGTATATGTAATATAATTGTGTATATATAATTTAATTTAAGTGAAACCTTGCCCTAAAAAATTTTTTGAAAGACGTTATATTGTAAACAAATCGTCGGGATCTTAGAACAATGTGAGAGTGGTTTGAATTTATTTTTGAATTTGGACAGGAGCCGTGGCGCAGTTAGTTAGACGGCCAATTATCAGACTGGCGTCGCGGGTTGGATTCCCGCCATTTACAAGAATAAAAATCCATGAAAGATTTTTCCCTCCATTGATCTTGGTGTTGTGGGGTATTTTTCATTACCTTCTTCCATATACCCTCTATTCTACTTGCTGACAAGCCTTTAAAATAGAGGCTTAACAGAGAACAGATAAGATAATAAAGGTTCGTATACCTACATATTAAAAAACAGATAACCATGAAAAATAAAGTTTTATTAGCTTTAAACGGTATAACTTAGAACGCACTAAAATTGTTGTATTCTTATGTTTGCAAACTTGGTTTATAGTTTATTTTTGTGGACATCGGTTATTATTTTTCTGTATATTTATTTTTGGTTTCATTTAATGTTTTTTCGTTGGTACGTGTATATTTGCTGTTTTACTGTTAAATGTTAAACGCAAATAAAAAGATTAAAAATTTAAGTTAAAAAACTAAATAAATGTACCTATCATAATTTTTTTTTTACTAAAAAGCAATGAAATGAAACAATAAATACCTGCATAATATAAGCTTTTTTCATTTTATATAAAATAAAATGTCACATAACCAACGTTTGAGGTGAGATTACTAAAAATTTCTGATTTAAAAAAAATCCAAATATATGTTTTCAATTTCGTCTGAACAAAAGTTTCCAATTAAATAAAATGCTCTATAAATAATCCTTTGATACCTTTAAATGTTCATGTTTCTGGAGAAGTCGACTTCGACTCGTTTCTTGATAATTTTCTCTCATACAATGAATTACTCAAAGTCGTTAACATCGTACTTCAAAAATAATTATTAATGAAGAGATCAATCTTTGTCTTTACACTTTCCATTATCTGTCAGTCGCTAAGGCGTCCATAAATATTTTATTTTCTCTTCAATATTCCGGCTGACTAAATCCGATATTTCTACATTATGTAAATACATCTAAACTGTCGGTTCGATTAATCAAAATTTAAAAAAATGTAACGAAAGGCAAAATATAATCATATTGTCAATAAATAGAAACGAAAGAAAATTATTTTATTGAATGTATCCAAATCAACGTAGACAAATACAAGATTATTAATATTAATATATGTGTTCATGTGTTCATGAAGTTTAGGTCAGTAAAATTATTACTCAATAATATATTATCTTCTTTAATATTCAATTTACTTACTACAGTAATTTTTATTGTTTAACGCCATTTCAACCATTCTTTTTCCTCTTTCGTGCATATTTAAAACTTTTAATCTGTTTATTTGGTGAAACAAAAAACAACAACGCCGCTGTGTGACAGTAATGACAGATGAAGACGTGCAAAATGAGTCAATCATAACTCATAACCATAGATTTTTTAATGCTATGATAACGACGAGATAATTCACTTTTACACTAGCGTCAGGAAAATATTTCATCAATTGTTTGAGTACTAGAGTGAGACATCTGCGTTATCCCAGTCAACACTAAGCGTGGTAGAATATTTTATTCAATGCTATAGTGAGATATTTTTCTTACAAATGTTTTTTCTAATAAGACCAAATATCTCAGAACAGTAATCAACACTTCTAAAAATAACGAATTTCGTTAGCAGATAACCCATAAAACGTTTATTTTTATATGCTACATCAGTTTTTAGGCAACGATATGTCAATTGAAATAAAAAATAACATCAACGTTGGTCACATTCCAAACACTTTTTTAAACCAATGACGCCATTTTTTCATTAAAAAAATGATCACAATTAAGAAAATCGGCATATCCAAAAATATTCCGTGAAAAAATTGTCCTGAAAATATCAAACTTGTTGGTCAGAGCAAATAACGAACAAAAATAACTGTTAAACAATGTTTTGAGTATGTCCAAATGCTTGCAGACTGACTGGATTTCCTTCCTAAGGGGTTATTTTAATTGGTTGCAACAGAGACGGAATATGGAAGTCTAGGCATTTACAGGGCTTATGACCTGTCATTGGCTAATTTAAGTGACCACTTCACTCAATGTGTAACATTCACCATTCTGCCTATGTTTGATCATCCACTTTACCTCAAATGCCTAAACTTCCATATTCCCTCCTCAAAAATTTTTTTTTACTCTCTGTTGCAACAAATTTAAATAAAAATAGCTGTATTTATGAATAATATCACGTAAAGTTGACTTACATATGTACATTTTTATTTTGATACTAGCAATCATTAGTCGGCTAGATATTGTTAATTTCTATTCAAAGACATATATATACTTTAAGTGATAAATATTTTTTAAAAACCATAATATTTTGCAAATAGTCCTGTTGTTTTAAAATATTTTTCGTGTTTATTAATTTTAAATATGAAATGGTAAAAAAAAAAAAAACAACTTAATTCCTGTCAATAAACTTGATATTAAACGACTCTTCAATTAATTTATTTTCTTATATGGTTTTTAGCTATTAACTCATCTATACTTATATACTTTTATTTATATTGTTTTGAACGTGTAAAAAGAACTAAGAACAGTTTATTTATTTTGATGAATTCTAATCAATTCTAAATTATTACTTTTTAAAAAGGTGTAGACAGTTTTTACTGATTGATCTAACTGTTACTAAGTTGAACTATAGCAATAGTTGATAGAGGATACTGGGATGATAATATTATTACAGATAAGATATTTAACGTGCATAACTCCTGTTACAGTTTGGCTTGTTTAGTATATGAGTAATATGCAAATCAGTCAATAAATTGTTCTACCTATCTTGGAATAAATTATCTATGCAAATACCGCACAATACTTCCCTGTAACATCAGCAATAATATGATTTGTATCTATGGCGCATCTCTCATTATTGAATTTTGATGCAGAGCGTCATGGAAAAATATTTTGGTGTTGTGTGTTCAATTAAGTTTCATGGCATTTTTTTTTTTGTAAATTCAGTTAAAATGTTACTCTGGCCTAAAATCGAAAGCGTTAGATTGATTATTTTTTTTTGTAAAAATGTTTTTTTGGTGCCTGTTTTTTTTTCTTAGAGGTAGTTGCAACGAATAAGTAGAAGTTAAATGTTACGATCAACAATGTTATGAGTATATCCATATGCTTGCAGACTGCCTGGATTTTGGACGCTGGATTCCCTTTTCAAAAATATTTTTCCTTATAATACTATAAGTTTTAATATGGAGTTTGTAGAGGTGGACCTCGGCTTTAGGCTCCGTCGGATAAATCTACGGGCGTGGCTTTTGACCCCTTCATCATATTCTGCCTTGCTTTTCCACAGGTTTGATTTCGCGTGTCCGAGGAACAACAATTAGATTGTAAATAAGAAATAAAAATCCAATTTAAGATAAGCTCTGGTGGAGCATGTATATTTAGGCAAACAACTAAAATTAGGCTTAAGATTACAGCTGTTATAATAAAGTGTACAAATACATGACGGGGAGGCCAATCCCTGCGAGATAAATAATTGCCACAGCTAACCTAAACTACCAAAGCATATTGCCCTGATAAAAAATTGTTTGGAAGACAAAAAGGACTTACAGCTGACTGCAGTTTCCTGGCCAGAACTGGGCTAGGCTCCAGGTCGATTATGCAGTCTCCAAGGTCTGGGGAACGGCCGGGTACTGGCTCTTCCACTCTTAACTTTTTGACGGATTTATTTGCACAATTGCTCGTCGGCTATTATCCATAAAATTAATTTACAACTCGGGTTCTTATTGAGACGTTCGAGTTTAGTGGTTGGGGTAATGATTTGCATTCCTCATTCCCAAATATATTGCCAGTAGACAGCGATAACTAAACTCCCTGTTCCAGTCTTTAGGCGACGGAATCGAAGGTAAGGAATTGCTGGCGGAGAAAATAATATTTAATAATATTTTCACGGAGTATATTTAATTAATGAATTCCGCACTTAGCCCTTTTTCGGAAGAATAGGGTTTTGTTCATCTTCAACATGATGGAACCCAAACTATTCAGCGGGAATAAGTCCGCGATACGACAAGATTAAACTACGGACAAAAACCGATGTTAGAAGGGCGCTCTAAAATTGAAGTTTTCGCTTTCATAGCATTTAATTAATAAAATATTATACTTGACAGTGTGAGTGGCCAATAGCAAGAGCTAGACCTGTAACTGCCTTAGTGCAAAATTGAATGTCCAATAAGAGACTAGAAAATACATACTCAAAATGACCGCTAGGATTCTATCCATAAATACGTCAGTAAGGTCTATTGGCGGTCCATTTTAAAATATGTTGAGTTATGGTCACGCCCACTTCCTCTGTGTAATCTGATATTTCCTCGGCCTATTTTTCAAAATAATGTTTTTTGGGTTAGTGATTTTTGCCTGAACGGTGACAAAATATCGTTTTATAGAGGAATCATTTATTCCTATTCCTACCAGTTTGCTGATTGCTTCTTCTTCTTCTTCTGCAGCCCTATTCTCTTCGCTGCTGGATAAAGGCCTCTTCCAAACGTCTTCATTCCTTCCCATCACCCGCTTTTATCATCCACGTTTTACCTAATTGCTTTATGACGACATATTACCAAAAACTTCCTCTGTTGTAGGGGAGGGTATCATAAAAGAGGAATTGTCTTCAGCAGCCATTTTGAAAAGATAGTCGTTGATATTTCAAATAAAATTTTGGTTTTTGAAACCCTGCTTATTGATTTATCGAAAACTTTATACATACATTAGGTGAAGTATATGATATTTACAAAATCTATCCAAACCTTTTTTTCTGCGGCCAACTCTCGTGAGTCCTTCCGAATCAGGTCCGCGTCCTGTAGTTTGGATAAAAACTGCTAACAAATTATCAACTGTAAATGTACAATATCACCTTGATAAATAAACAAGGTCATAATTATAGTAAAAGTTAAAAAAATAAATATTTTTGATTGAATCGCAGTATCTTTTACACTATCAAACATGAATAAAATAAAAAAGGAAATATCTCAGTTTATTGTGCTGTATCGTCTTTCTTTGCACCGTTAAATTATTAAATATTACATTTTAAATTAATTTTAAAAATCTACAGTTTGTGTGACTGTCTTTTTTTCCAGGAAACTGAAATTTATTTTTAAATACATTTAAACACAAAAGTTATCATCCATGGCAAAGGTTTATACACAAACTTCATTTGACATTAAATTCTACTAGACACGATTAAGGAAGATTTAACTCGAGTCAGTCATTTTTTTCTTATGATAAATCAATGAAGTAACATCAGCGATGATAACATTATAATAATGTTTTTATAGCTGATCGAACACTAAAGCCTATTTCGATTTTTAATTTTAGGTCTTTTTCCAAATGGCCAAACGTAAATATTTTAGAACTAAATATTTGTTAAGAACACGTGAGAACTTCGAATTTAAAATGAATCATCCTAACAATTTCAAAAATCGCTTTGATAAAGATGCAGGAGTTAAATTTTAAGTACAACTAATGAGGATTTAAAATAAAATATTAAAGAAGGCTTTAAAAAAGTAATGACCCTTTAATCTAAAGTCAAATAACTGTTAAATATAGCTCATTTTAGGATGTTCCATTGTAATAGATATCCGTTATAGAGTAAATTTTTACTCCTCCCTTCCTTTCCTCCCCTTTTTTCATCTTTTGCTCCCATTAGATAAAATATTTTCTTTATTATTATGTAATGGGTCATTACTTTATTCTCCAATCTCTTTTAAAAAGGAAGTAAACTTTCAAAATTCCCGTGCAAAAAACTTATGTTGCTACGCAAGTAATTTTTTACTTCATCAATCGCTTAAAATCTCTTTTCCCCCGTACCGCGTCTCACTTGTCCCGCCTTACCCGAGCTGTACTTATGTTATCTCCTTATAAGAATTTTGTATATAAGTACTGAATTTCATTGATGTGATGGACTTTCCTTTAAAATTAGCTATAAATCTTGGCAAAGTTATTGACGTTAAGAGTCCAGCCAAGACACTGGGACTAAAGGGCCCTTGCTCGTCACGCTGAGCTGACCGAGGAAACTGGAGGTACTGTCCGGAAATAGGAATGGGTGTAGATTTACCCTTTACCTTAAAGTAGACGAAATAAATTAACTAGTATTTTTTGTTTGTCTAAGTATTTGTAGACAAAGTCAGTATCTCACCTCCCAGGAAATTATTAAGACTTACATATTACAACATAGATAGATGACATTTTAAAGAAGAAATACGTAATTCTTGCCATTTACAACAAAGCTTATGACCTATTCAAATACAACTTTTGCCTATTAACATTTAGACAAACTCAAAATATTGCTGATTAAGCTAACTGGTCCAAGAAGAGGTATAAAACATTGAAAATCGTTTTCAAGCGTTGCTGAGTAGGTTAAATAATTTACTATGTTGAATTGGACCCCATCAATAAATGTTTTAGCTGTTAAACTTCACAAAAACAAACAAATATAATATATGAAGAAATTCGGATGTTTAAACATTGGCAAAATGATTAATCTATCACAATGTGTAAATTGAATATTTAAACCAGCAAATCACTAGCGCTGTAAATACCTAGACATCCCTATTCCTTCTCTAAAATTTTCTCCATCTCTGTTGTTATATATTGAGAAATAATTTTTGTTTTATATTATTTTATTGCTTAAGTCTTTAAACACAACCAGACGGTTTATCTCAACATTTAATTTAAAATCCGACGTGAAACGTTTGGCTGAAAATTAGTCAAAGGGTGAAATTTCCTTTGGCTTTACGTTAACCCAACGGAAGCGTGAAATAAAATTGCACTTAAGCGACGTTTAGCATCAGCCGCTTTGACTCGAGCAAAAGCTCGTCTATTTTGCTTAAATGATGTAGCAAGCATTTAGGTCGAGCATCTGGTATTGCGACATTTTTTTAACCAAGGAAAAGGAAGCGTTAATCAAAAGATAAACTTAAATTCCATCGTCAACAAGTTTATATAATAAATTTTAATGTCAAGATCCACGTAGTACGCAATATATATGACAAAAAAAGCATTATCGAAAAAATTAATAAAGGTTTGCTGCACTGGTTTCGACATGTAGAGTGAGTGGACAGTAAAATAACTGCTTTAAAAAAAAGAAAATGTTAATGCATGTACAAATTAGGAAGATTTTTTTTTTGAAAATAATAATTTGCTTTTTTATGATTTATTTATATAATTTCTTTTGGGAACATTTTATTTGAGTCGGAAATAACCGTGTTAGAAAATAGGAAACAATTAGTAGAGCGGGGTCGAACCACGGACCTTCTGATCCAGAGTCCATGACACTACTGGACCATAACCCGTCAGGATCGTCAAAGTACTTAAAGTTAGACTTGTCGAAAGTCAGAATAATCGGCGTGTGTGCATGAGAAGATGTATAATTGTATTGTGGATGAAGCGAGGTATGTATGTATATGTTTAGTATAAAACAACGTGTATCGATCTTATTCCTGGCCGATAACCTTTCTTTCTCATCCTTCCTCTGACCCATCTTTATTATACCTACCTCACATCAAAATATAAGATTTATAAAATAGAACATTTGGATTTGATTTATTAATTACAAAATTTTTACATTACATCACATTGCATGAGAATTCTTGGAATCGTCACTCGTCTTTGTGACAGTTATTATAGTAAATCATTAAATATCATAATTCACAGAGAATTTTATTATCTAGTGCCCCAAAAAAGATGATTATCCTTATCGCATTCAAGGTAGGTCTATTTCCTTGCTCTTTTCCTTGATTCAAATACTCCAACTTTATACGATATTGAATGATATTTGTTTTACATTACACAGTCCACTTTTCGTTAACAGTAATTGATGTGGCGTACTATGCTCTCTGACTACCCCATTTGGGAAACTATTTGTTTGTTTTGTTTAAACAACTATATTTCTTGTATAAACCATGAAGGTACTGGATTATACTCTCGAAATGTACTGGAAGGTACTGGATTATACCCTGCTGACAAGCTTCAAAATAGAGGCTTAGCGGGTTTTACAAAAAAAAAGGAAAATACATGTCTTTTACGGCATTGAGTTTATTTTATTTTTATATAATTTATTTTACAGTCTTTTCGGATATTTACATTTTTTTTACATTGATATATAAGTCGGGAGCCCTACCTGTGAATGAAATAAATGTCCACTATTTATAGGAGTCGTACGTACCAGTACGTACCGTTAGAGAACATTTTACTCAAGGTAATTTAATATGGTAGTCAGGGCATTTAAAGGGCTAATGACCAGTCATTGGCTGGTTTCAGTGACCACTTTGAATACTGTACAATAGAGTGGGCCGACGATGTATGAAGTTTTTTTATTTTTTTAGACATCAATGTGAAAGGGGTCTAAAAAGATGCATTTTGGTACACATTGAACGTAAACATTATTAAAAAATATATTCCATTTTACTTTTGGCCCTCAACCGAGGTTTGAAGTTTATAACTGCCTGAATATTTGGTTTATTAACTTTATTGATAAAATTATTTTTTTGTTAGTAAAGATATAACTTAATCACATAACGAATTCAAACATGTTTTAAAACTACCGAAATGCAAAAAGTTTACACTCCGCGGAACTGATTCCGTTGAGCGCCTGGCTAATATTGACGAAAACAATGGCTCATTAAAACAACGCTACTCATTTTTTACAAAACAAAGTGCAACTCACGCCCTTAAATGCTTATTAATTAAGATTTAATGCACATTATAAAATTTATTTGGACTGATTTTCTTACTTAAATACGAAATGACAGTCGGTTTAGCGCACAAAATTGACTTTTTCGAAAACTTCAAGCTCTGGTTGAGAGCCAAAAGTAGTATAAAATATTTTTTTAAATATTTTTTGCATTCCGAAAAATCAAAAAAGTAACATTTTAGACCCCTTTCATTTCAAAATTCAGAAAAAAAATATCGGTTCACCTTCCTGGACAATGTACAACATTCACCGCTACCCATGTTTTAATAAACATAATTCTTCGACTTTTTGTAACGTTGATTTTTGGGAAAAAGCTTGCTTTTTTTTAAATATTGGAGTTGCTTAATTATTTACCTTGCTTATAATAAACAAGGTTTATATTTCAAAAAGTGGATTTTTCTGCAATTGTTCGAAATAGCTGAAACCTTTATTGATGCGGGTGAAAAATATCTGACTGAATTATTTCATCTACTCGGAAACGCTATTGATACTTTTCAAATGTTATGCTTCCTTTCATACTAGGTAACTTAATATTTTTTCATATAAAATTATCATTAATGCAGGTGAAATATAAAACAATCAAAGCTTGTTCTACAAGCTGACGAGTTGTTAGTTAAAAATTCAGCAGGGCTTTAATTTCAATATTATTATGTAAGTAAAATGAAAAATAAGGATTAAAAATTAAGAATATTTTATGTTTGTCTAGCTAATGAAATGTCATAAAACCTGTCAATGCTTAGACTTGCACATTTTCCTGCAAAAATGAGCTCTACATCTTTTTTGAAGATATGCACAAAACGATTGAGTTTTTTCCAACTAAAACATCCTCAAACGAATATATTTTTTTTAGCTTATTTAGTAGTGCTACAATATTTTGAGATTGTCCAAATGTTTGTATACAAAAGACTGGAGTTCATCCCCTAGGGAATTACTAAGATTAACAAATGTAAACAGAGATGGAGGACATTTAAGAGAAAATAATATGGAAGTCTAGGCATTTACAAAGTTTATGACCGGTCGTTGGAACTGGTCCAAGAAGAAGTTTAAAAATTTGAAAATTGTTTTCAGGCGTTACATTTTATGTGAAATAATTCGATTAAATGAATCTCTTTACAACAATAAAGGTGCCAGCTTTTTAACTTCACGTAAATCAACAGATGAAAGAATTGAAGAAATATGGATGTTCAAACATAGAAAAAATGGTAAATGTTACAAAGTGTGTAAAATGGCCACTTAAACCAGCCAACGACAGTTCATTAGCCCTGACTTCCATATTTCCTTCTCTAAAATATTCTCCATCTCTGTTGTAATTTGTTAATTTAGTAGTGAATAATTTTTAATTTTTGTATTTTCAAGACATTTTAAGCGATGAGTTGAGCTGTACTTTACTAAATGCTTAGTTTATTTGAAACCGCTGTGCGGTGTTATGACGAAGAATCGGGATTTGAAATATAACAATTCTGGATTCCTGCCCCGAAGGGACAATGAATATTTTGATAGCAAAACATTTAAGCGTTTCTTCGTCATATCACGATTTTCAGCAAAATGCTTAGGACGTGATTTTTAAATACGACAGTAAATGTAAGCTCCGAATATTGCAAAACGTGACTGTTTGTTCATTTATACATGATTTAATAACACGTTTACTTAACATGTATTCAGCAAATACGGTTTGTCGAAAATTATTGAAACAAGTTTTATATCAAATACTTGTTTGGAGCGAATACAAATATCATCTAAAAAATAACTGAAATAGCTCAAAATTAGACTGCGGAGAGACTATCACTCCCTCTCACTTCTGTTCAATGTATTTCATAGTCCTAACGCTCCTACCTGCGTGAAAAATTTCACCGCGTATCAGTTCGTAGTTTATATCTTTGTTCTAATTCTCAAGGCACTCTCTTAATACTTATTCGGAATTCCTCTTTCTTTTCTAACTCATATAGTGTTCTTGCCGCTTGACTGTGGAATCATCTCCCATCCACCATTAAAGATGTTACTACAAATCTCTGAATTAATCACGTCTGAAGAAACATCATCTGCTTTTTCTTCCTTAATCTCTCCTCCGTTCCTTTTTCCTCTTTTTTCCTTTTACTCATTGAGTAAAAGTACTGATTTAGGGTTATTTATATACACATACATGAATTTATATTTTTAATTATCTTTAACTTTTTTTAACGATTATTTTCTAATGAATATGTTTTAACTTGAATTATGAAAATTAAATTTTTATTTTATTGGTTGGTTGGAAGAAATTGCCATTTGACAATCAGTCCGCCAATGTAGAATTGAAATTGTGTACAAAAACTAAATAAATAAAAAATAATAATTCGCCTTTCTGCACCCAGAGGTGAATAGGGCGACGCATTTGTAGACCAAATGCCGCTTAAATTAACTATCGGTTACATGAAAGCAACGCGATCAGTCTTTCCCTTCAGATTTCAATTCAGGCACAGTGTAAAAAAATATTATAATCAATATTTTTTGCCAGGAATCTAACTCGGAAACTTAAATATGATAGACGAACGCGTCAATTTCCACCAAATGGGGTGAATTTATTGTTTCTGGACTTGCACTTGAAGCGTAAGATTGTAAGATCACCTTAATTTTCATGTAAAAATATGATCATCACTTTTTATAAAGATATTTCAAAGATAGAAAACTTCTTTAAAAAAAAGAATATTTTTAAATTTCATAAATTAACTGGGTTTGTAACCTGTCATTACACACTGTGAAATATTCGCCAATTTAACAATGTTTGATCATCCATATTTCTTAAATAATAATTCATTATTTTCCGTTTTTTTGTGAACCAAAATAGTTGAACATTCTTTTTACATACGAGTACATAGATTAGTATTCTTATTTTATAGATTTTACTTTATTGATAAACAATACTAAAACCCTAACGGTCTTTCTGCAATTATTACACTCAACTTATCAACAAAAAAAAACTAAAAACTTTGGTAAATTTTTAAAATAAATTATTTTTAACAGATTTTATTGACAATAATTGAGTCAATTACAGGTAAAATTAACCAACTTACAAATTGGTCAAACCTTTGTTTTTAATGTTTTGATTCTTCGAGCCTTAATAATAATAATAATAATAATAATGTTTGGATAATTTATATAGCGCCTTGTATATTTTTAGTAAAAATTCATTTTGATATTTCTAATATATATTGATTTGTTGTTAAATAGAAACCAGAATATAATTTTTCTAAGGTACTAATGAAATTGGCAAAACTATAAATGAATGGTGCCGAAATATTTCCAAAATCAACTAAAAAATGACGAGTTCTTCCATAAGTATACAACAAGGGGATGTAAAAATACAAGACTTGAGGTGAAATAAAAATCAATGTCTCTGAACTGCCTTATATTAGTTAAAAAAAATTAAATGGTTTGAAAAAACACCGGAAACTATAAAATTTGATTTGGTTAGGTAAATACAAAAATATGTGAACATATTTTTAATTTAACATAAAGAGCAAGTTTCTATGTGAAAAATTTACTAATTTACATATATATTATAAGTAGTAAATAAACGTAGGTAATATAAGCGCACATATGAAAAAACTTCCGAGTAATAATGAGGAATTCCAGCCCAACCCGGAATTAAATTTTAAAAATGTTTTCGTGTCCACGTGAATATTAAAAAATTTTGGAGTAGAATGAAATATCTCAAAAACGCACGCAAAAATAAAGTAAAAATGTTAAAAATAGTATTCATTTTAAAATCGTAAATAATGACGTCACTGCTTATATCTACGTGTAGTATTTCCGGTTTCCGCTTTAAAACCCCTGCACCTTGTAAGGAACGTTTTAACCATAGAAAAAAAAGAGTATAGTTTGTAATTGAAATGTTTTGAAATTTGTCACCAGAGATTATGTCAACTTTCTAGGTTTTTCTAAATTGAAACGTTCGTAAAAACAACCATAACATAGAAATGAGCAAGTTACGATCAATTTAATGAAGTAATCAAAACAATATTCCATAGATTCTTGTCAGTTTTGTTATTGGCTGGAGAAATACAACTTACCGCGGTCAGTGAAAGTAAGAACGCCAACCGTTTTATGACGTCACTTCTGAAAAGTGACACACTGATTACAGTCATTTGGCGCGGTATTTAATAAATGTAACTTTAAAAAATCATATCTTTGTAAATAAAGCACAAAAAAATATTTATATTTATTTTTGCTTAGTTAAAAAGTACGCTAATAGAAAAAAAATAAATAAGAAAACAGTGGAATTCCTCATTCTCCAGAAAAGCCCTAAGAACTTTTGTTTGATTTTAGTTTGGTTTTTAGTTTAATAACGGTTCGACGGTATCGGTGAGCAATTATAGCCGGTGGTGTTGCTATAATCTATAGCTATCTTCGTAGTAAATAATCATTTAATGGTTTTTCTCCGTAAGTGCGACTGCATTGGGTGTTACTCTAAGTAAAGAACAGTTTAAATATTATGAATAAGGACATTAAGTAAACAATAGTCATAAATTATATTTGGATAAGTATAGATGTAAATATTGTATTAGATAATTTTCATCGTAGAACTAAATAAAGTATTAAAAAAAAAACCCTTTGATTAAATAAATGGAATACAAGCAATAAGTTTAATTTACCTTTGGAATATCAGTTAGTTTACTTAAACTGCAATGGTCTTAACTGTTTTACTGTCTCATATTTAAAATATTGTAAACCTGTAGAGGTTACAGATTTGTGGATGAAACTTCCATTTAAATTTAAACATTTTAACATTATCAACAAAAGGGGATGACTTCTACTGGGTGCAATGCCAATTACGCCATTGTGCGTTAATGGTAGTTTAAAAAGGCCAAAAAGCTTATAATGCACATAGAACTTGTACCACGATATCCATAATACTGGTGGTGTGGAATAAATTGGTAGAATTTATAGCTGCAGTGGTGATTACATGTATACCAGTTGTGGTGATGACGTCATTTGGCAGCTATCCAAAACCTACACGAGGCTTGGACCCCACTTTGACACTGGGTATTTAACATTAGGGTTTAAGGGACCCTAATTTATAACTCTATTGAACCGGTTATAAAAATAGTATACAAAACAATTGAAATGTTCTACAAATCCCTAAAAAGTAGGCTTTATAAGAATAACTAAATACGCTTGCAAAAATATTTCTACTTTTGAAACACATATTACACTTTGGTTCGTCTACCATGCTTGAGGTTTTGGGTTTGATTTTTAGCAAGGTGGACATGAAATATTGGTTTTTAAGGCGTTTCTACACTAAAATGTAACTTAGCAAAGATGCAAATTTAAAAAATATACGATTTGATTATATCCTTAATTTCAAAATTTCACATGTTTAATAAAAAGGATATTTTTTTTTACGATCTTTTATATGTATTTATTTTACGAAATACGTTATACACGTGTATTACACATTATTGTAAAGAAAGGTTTATTTCTAAACTAGGTTTTAAGCAATCTTTCTTAAGCATAGTTATTTAAGATATTGTGTTATTAGTAAAATACCCGTAAATTTAAGTTTTTTTTTAAAGTTAACTTTTAACATTGTATTTAGCTATAAGCATATTAATTTAAAAAAATTAAATATTAAAAATTATGGCACTTCAACCAGTCTCGAATACCACCAACAGTAAAATAGGACAGATTCAAAATATAAAAAATCATAAAGAGAGATTTTTTAAGCAAAACTATTAAAAACGCAAATTCGAAAGATCGAAATAAAAAGTGCAAGAGGTTTGCCACACACAGTAGGTTCCGGGCCGGATTTCCTTTAAGATCAAAATAGTTCAAAGTCAAAGGAGCTTTAATGTTGTGAGCTGTGATTCACCACTAATATAATAATTGGGTTTGGGCTGCTGTAGTGTATGAACAACTACATATTTGAAGGATTTCACTCAATCGAGGTCTTAAGAGGATGCGTGGTCTTACTTGTCTTCATAGAAACATATTCCTGTATTTTTACCTAAATTATGGCACTAGAGCGATGTTTTTTTCTCTTTATAAATATCTTTTGTTTGCGTGTCCTAATCGTTCGTTTTTTTTTATAAATCGTCGTTTATAATAGCTAGGACCATCCCAAAACTCTTATAATAAGTTGTCTTTTAAAAGAGCCTTGTTTTATCTGTGGTCTTTGAACTTACGGTACGCAAATAAAATATATATTAAAAAAAAAAACAGAATGCGTCAAGACAGAAAATGTTTTCTTGTGGTTTTTAAAAAAAAAATGAAAATCGGTTCAGTTACGAGGTAGAAAAAAGGGGAATAGGAGACATCAAGCAGTCCGTCGAGCAGTTGTCTTTTTCGCACAGTATTCGTGGAGCCATCTGCAAGAGAGTGACATAAAAACTACACTCAAATACCTATTCGTCAAGCCACTTTTCTCCGCATATCATTTTAAAATGCATCTTTCTTTGCAGGTGGCAAACAGCGGGAACATCGCCGTGTTTAACTGCACGACGGGTGGCAGCCCGCCCGGCCACGTGCGCTGGCTGCACAACGGCGCGTCTTTGGCTGGAACCCCTCGACTGACGGTCACAGAAGCGCACGGGGCTGGTCTGCATCAGCTCCGGATCTCCGACGTCCAGCGCTCTGACCGAGGCATGTACCAGTGCGCCGTCAGCGGTCCGCACGGCTCGGCGCAGGCGGCAGTTGAACTCAAGCTCGGAAGTGAGTGAGATATCATAAAGCATGCACATAATCGGTCATGAATATTAAATAACTCTAATATTATATATATGGTAGTAACCGTTACAATAGACTTAAATGTTTAAAATAAAAAAAATGATTTTTTTGTTCATTCATTTTGTGTTTACAATTTTTTTTCAGTGATTTTTATTTTTGGTAAAATATATTTTTTTTTTATTAAGTTTAAAATACACATATCCATACTTTTTTATATTTTTTCTGATGTTTCACCTAAACTACTCAACTTAAATCAGCTTTCCTTCTTTTAATATGATTGTTCCTTTTATTTAGTTATTTTACATAATTATTTTGTTTTAATTTTACCAATATACGCTTTTCTATCATAGCATCCTTAAAATTTCGTGATTATTAATTTAATTTTATTAATGTAATAAATCAATAATTTATATCATGCGCTGTGAAAAATGTGTAAAGACTTGATTTATAATTTCAGTTTTTCTTATTTTAATATTTTGTAAGCATTTCATCTTCATTTCAGCCTAGTGGTGTAATGGTCAGCATATTTACCTACCATTCAAGAGGTCTCAGGTTCGAATTCTGATAAAGTTGAAATTAAATATTTATTTAAAATGATTTTTTTACGCTAGAATATTTCATAGTCCCTGGACTGGTACCTTAAGGGTTAGACTTATCATCTTACCGTCATGTAAAAAAAATTAAGATACGCTAAAATTGGTGTAATAATGCAGTGCTCTATGCACCATTTGTTGCGGGAACGGAATGATGATGGTGGTGATGAAGCATTCTATTTAAAATTATCGTTATTTTCTCAAATAAATAAGAAGTAAGTTTTGATACATTGAAATTTATAGCTGCAGAGAAGAAAAACATTTTTAAGGCGGTAGCATGGAAGTATAGGCAGAATGGATAATAATACACACTGTGCATTATTTACCATTCTGCCGCGGTTGAAACATCAAGTCTCAGGCATTGTCTGGTGGGTGAAAAAATTAAGTCAGGTGGATCTCATTTACTTGAATAAAGGATTCAGCTCTTGAATTCACAAAAATCAACAGAAATAGGAATAAAATAAATACGGTACACATGATTGTGTAAAGTGGCCTTTAAACCAGCCAATTCTTAAACATAAGCCTCATAAATGCTGACACTTCCATATAACATTCTCAAAAACGTTCCCTATCTACGCTGAATTATGTTAAACATAAATTAACAAGCATAATATAATCTCTTAAAAAACATCCGATTAAAAAAACTGATTTGAATATTTATCGTCGTTCATGGAAGAAAAATATTTGTGTATTGATTTTAATACCCTTTTATTGAATGAATAATTGATGAGTTCTCGGAACTTGTTCGAACCATAAAATTGTTCATCGGTTTGATTATAATGAAATAACGTTCTTGTGCCATTTGGAATTAATGCATTGTTTGAACACTTCCCAAATAATTATTCGGGTCTGTAAATTAATGAATAATGTTTATAAATTAAGCGAACTCCGGTCTTTGACAAAATACTGTTTTTTTAATAATTTTTTATTGAATTAAGCTTTACCAGAGAAGATATTTCTGTTTACATTAAAGCTTCGCAGCAAACATAATTGTATAATATAGTAATGTATTTTGTATTATTAATTTCGATTTGCCAGCTTTTATGAACATAGTAGCGATAAGCATACGGTGTTATTAAATTTAATGGTATCTCAATAAGATACAATATTTGTTTAGACCAAATATCAGGTTCATGAATTAATGATAAATTCTGGATTTAATTATAAAATTAAATTATAAAGTTGTAAAATACACACAGGTTTAATTAAACAGAGATGATGTTTTATAGAACGACAGTTTAAAATCATGTTCCGAAAAATGATTGTTGTCGTGTCAACATTTCCGAGTAAAACGCGTAATAAAGTAATAAAGACTAACTGTTTATGCCAGTTTACAGTAAATTCACAATTGCATGTTGCGCTTTTTTACGCTGCTTCACATATACTGACTACGAGTTAAGTTACGACACTTACATTGAATTAAACTCAAGTGCTTAGAGTTGCATTTAATGTGTACATTTATATTTATCAATGATTTTATCAAAGACAGTCATCAAGTTGTTTTTATTTAATATTTATGCCAATAAAACTACTTGTTTTGGTTTTTAAAAAAAAATCGGCTATAAATGTCAAGATTTTGCCTTTTCATGATGTTTTATTTTGAGAAATATGAAACCTTTAAAATTCGATTAATATTATTTAAAATTTATTTGTAATAAATACCAACAATGATAAATAAACCGTAAAAATTGGCACACTTAATTATTTTCTTTATAATTTTTTTTTTTGGGTTCAAACCCCGGACCTCTGATCTGTGAGTTCGCGATACAAGCTAGAGACCACAGCCCAATTATAATACACATCGTTTGACCAACTTGCAAAATTCCAACCTCAAAAAAATAAATTACAGGAGGGTGAAAAAACCGTATAATTTCAACAAATTATAATGTTTTTTAACCCTCCTTTCAACAAATTATACTGTTTTTTCACCCTCCTGTTTTTTTTTTTTTTTTTTGAGATTGGAGTTTTGCAAGTGAGTCAGACGATATGTGGCGTCATTTTTGTGAAAATTACCTAACATAAAGGCACTATCCATTAACAACTCGACATTTTTTAACTGCATTATAAATCATGAAAAACACGTTGATTGGCATTCAAGGGCTCTAATTACACTGAAAATCGTTTATGTAAAAATATTTCCTTATTTTTTAACTGATCTACACATTTGTGTAGTTAAGTTTGCACTTTTGGAGTGGAACATAAATGTTTGTTAAAAATAGCAAGCATTTTTTAAAAAAAATATGTATTTACGGATTGTCGACCTCGTGGTATAATAGTCGGCGTGTTTGTCTGCCACGCAAGAGGTCTCGGGATCGATTTCCGACATGGTTGTTTTGAAATATTTATTTAAAAGGGCGTTTTCACACTAGAATATTGTATAATCCCTGGACTGGTACCTGAAGCGTAAAACTGATCATCTTACCGTCATATAATAAAATTGATCAAGATACGCTGCGATTGGTGTACCGATTCCGTGCCCTACGCACTATTATCTGCAGAAAAGGGATGATGACTATTTATGGATTATTCAGTCTACATACTTACACAATAATTTTGTATACCTATTAATATGATATATTCGATATATTCTTGTATGGCGCAGAAACGTTGAAGATTAAAGCACGTGAGCAGGAGAGAATAGATGCCTTTGAAATGTGGTGTTGGCGTCGAATACTGAGAATACCATAGACAGCTAGAAGAACAAATGTCTCTTTACTGGAAGAAATCAACATAAAAGTTAGACTATATGCTACTAACGTACGCTGCAGTTCTTCTATCACATAGCTAGACGTGACCCAGAAAATCTGGAAAAAATAATAATCACGGGCAGTGTGCCAGGACGAAGAAGTAGAGGCAGAGCTGCAGCACGATGGATCGACCAGGTAAACAACTTCACGGGCGACCCTATATGGAGCTGTGGAGAGGGTGCAGAGCCGTGAAGAGTGGAGACGCTTTGTCTATGAAATGGCTGATAAGAGTACCAATGATCACGACCCTCAGAACTGAGGAACGACAGAGAAGAAGAAGAATATTTGACACAAAACATAAATTATTAACATAATTTTAACATGACTAAAAAAATAACGACCTCGAGACAAGATCTGGTATATTTTAGTGAATGTTTAAATAGAGAAAGGCTTCGCACAAAAAATTCCAGATCCTGTCATGTGTTTACAATACGACACAAACGGGACATGGATGCATGCGAGCCATAGTTTGTGCTGTGTTAATTGAGGAACAGCACATTGTTAATTCCTAGCAGACGGATCTAAACATTGAATTGCAGTTGTTCTAGTAACGATGGCCATTTCATAAAATAAACGTGATTATGGAGTCAGTATCATCTCTACAATAATAAATTTATTTTCTTCTGTGGTTAGTTTGTTTAAATTTTCTTGATTTGATAGGATAATGTGCTTCTGCGGTGGCTAGTTTGTGATTCAGTGATTGTGTTGTAGGTAATTTTGCATGAATCCTTATCAACAAATCTTTTGGTTCTTTCCAAAATAGTTTTTTTTTTCCAATACATCTTGGAGCTACAAAGCAAATAAATCATTAAGTTAAAGCCGGAAATTTTAAATCATAATAGTATTTATCGTTATTAATCATAATATACAATCCTATAATAAAACTATTTATGCAGGTGTACTCGTATATGGTAAAATGGCAGACTTTTTTCGAATGGCGTTCTCTAACAGTCAAACCAAACATAAAAATATTTTAATTTACAATTTGAAGCTTAAGAGCTTCAAAGTAAGCTTTGTGGTTATTCATTGTTAATTAATAAACAAAACAACTTTATTTTTAACCACCGACCGGTTTCAAAGCAAACAAGCTTTTCCGTCCAGGATTACGTAATTAATGAATTATTTCCTATTTTATTTTATCCATGTTTACTAAATACTACACGTGGAGCTAATAAATTAGGATTTTTTCCAATAAAAAGGCGGTTATTTGAGATGAATCATTTATTTATTTATTTTTATTTAATAGCATAATTATACATTTTTACAATTTAAAAAAAATTTCACTTGTTATATTTTTACTAAAACTAAAATCCCACCATGCCACTTTTTGTAGCTTGTTGGTGAAGATTATATTTAAACTGACTTAATAATATTATTAACATTTATAAAAACAATGAATAACAGATAAAAATTAACAGCCGGAAAGATCAGAATAAACATGTTTCTACAAATAATAATATATATAAATTTATTTTTGAAATACAAGAAAATATATGAAAAATTAAAATATTAACACCTCAGCTACTATTCATATAAAAACTCTTGATCGAGTAGCCACTCTCTTATTTTGCTATTGTTACAATGTGAGTTAAATTTAAGTTCTTTTGGTAATAAATTAAAAATTCTAGGTACTAAATATTTGAGAGTTCTAAATACTTTCGAAACTAGATAGAAGTAGACTAAAAAAAGAATCTTTATTTGGATATTCATTTTTTTTTTTTATTATGAACCGCTTTTTTCATTGCTCATATTTTAAAGTTGTTTAATTTAAATATTTTATTTTCAAAATGAAGTACTTTCAATCCAGTGTCTTTATTGAAATTATGATTATTTTCTATCTGACGGTTTGTGAATTCAGAAAAAAATATTATTATTCAGGCACCTTAAGTGTTCTTTTACTCTAATAATATGAATATTATTGAAGTTTCTTTTAGTTTTTCCAAAGTAGATTCAAACATTTAACCTGCATTCTACACAACAAATAACATTGTTGAAAAAATCGCATCGCAGACAAATTTCAAAAATATATTAAATCTGGCAAATACCAAGTAAATTGTAAAAATTGCGATTCAATTGACAATGAAAAAAACAACAGAAATAATGTTTATTTGCTTATTAATTAGCCTTAAAACTGGTTGGTAATTTTATTTTTTAATATTTGAAACAGTCTTTGTACAGTATTTTGTGAAACATTATTATTAAAATGAAATAACTTTTTTTTTTCTTATTTAATAACCAACTGATTTCGGCAAAACGCCATGCATTTCTTCGGGGTTAATTACCGAGTAAAATCAAACAAACTAGTTAGTAGTTGTAATTAACCCTGAAGAAGGCATGGTGTTTTTGCTGAAACAAGTTGGTTATTAAATTATAAAAATACAAAATAGTATACTGTAAACAAAGACTTATTTTAAAGTTATTTGATTTAATTATATTGGAAGATAAATTACTTTACTTACCGTTGTTGTTGATTTTACAATATGTAAGACAATGTTCCAGAAAAAAAATACCTGTCAAAGTTGAAGATGTCAATTTAAGTACAGAAAGATTCCGTACCTTTCAGTACTAACATACTAAGATTTTTATTTATTTATATTAATTGCCTTCTCAATCATTTGGTGTATTATAAGTTTGTGGTTACATAATATATTTACCTGTGTAGTTACGACTCTATTCTCTGTACCCTTTTCTGTCTATCATGGCCAACGTTGAAGAAAGAAGCAAAGGTTGAACTAACGAGGGCATTAGCGTTTACTCCATCCGTTAGGTCGCTATTTCCTGTCGTTATCTTGTTTTATCCTTTCTTTTTTGCAGAACCCGTGGAGATGGAACAGTCTAAAAAGGAAACCATTATGTTACCCACATTGAGAACAGTTCAATGAGTTATTTCTTCCATTCATTCAGATTTTGAGTCACCCTTGTATAAAATTATGTCTCGTAATAATATTAGGTGTTGACTTTTTTGCCTCCTTTTTCACTTTTTCACAGTTGTAGTTGTTTGATTATGAATTATCTTTCCGCAAGTAAAAATACACTTTGGACGCAAACTTTTAAATTATGATTGAAACGTTGCTATCTGAATATAATTAATTATAATAAAATTAAAAATAAACTTATAAATAAACTTTTTGGGTAAGTTTGACTTAATAATTAAAGCTAAATCCCAATTTTGGTCCAAAAACACCCAAAAATAAACTGTTTAGCAAACTAGTTGTAAATATTTATGTTTTCTGTCCCCTGTTAAAATACTTATTTGATCTTATCTCCAAAATATGTTAAAAATAGTATAAAAGCTGTAAACGTTGTAAACAGTTCACCAGTCTTGAAGATGCCTGCTTAGGCAAAAGCTCTTGTTGGTCAAAAAAATATATATTTAAAAATAAAACTAAACCGAGAAGTTCATTATGAAGTTTTATCAAGAAATATCAACAAAAAACATCAATGTTATCTGAATATAAAAGTTTGATTCTTGATATTCTGTGTTCGATTCCTGGCAGGATGGATATAAAATATTTATTTTATGGATGGTTTTTCTGCTATTTTCAAATGTTCCTCGACTGGCATCTGAAGTGCAAGACTGATCACTTTACATGCAATGTAACAATAATTGATCTTAATACTCTAAAATAAGAGTACCAATGCAATTCCCTATAAACCACTAGGTGAGGATAGTGAAATGATATTGATGATGATTCGTAGCGCTTTTTGTGTTTAATTTTTACATATCATAGACCTGAAATCCAAAAATATAAATATATTAAACGTGTGCCCTTGTAATTACACTTGCACACTGAATTATCATTTTTTGTACGGATCTAAGAAACTGCATAATAGAGAAAGACCTTTTTTTACATTTTTAAATAAATAAGGGTCTATGAAATACTCCACGGGTCCACGTGTAGTATTTAGTGAAAATGATAAAAATAAAAAAGAAATCAATTCATAAGTTACGTAAACCTTGACAAAGAAGCTTGTTTGCTTTGAAACCGGTCGGAGAAAAATAGAAATAAGTGATTAAAAACAAAGTTGTTTTATTTAT
This sequence comes from Micrasema longulum, assembly GCF_059751315.1. Taxonomy (NCBI): domain Eukaryota; kingdom Metazoa; phylum Arthropoda; class Insecta; order Trichoptera; family Brachycentridae; genus Micrasema; species Micrasema longulum. Next base: position 32,477 of record NW_028277492.1, on the reverse strand, counting down.
TTTACTATGACGACGAAGTATTTAAAACATAATGTTATAATATTGTTATCTCATTTTCCACATATTGACTAAAAAGCTAAATCCCGTATTTTGTGACGTATAAAGGAGTTGCTTACTAGAAGCCAAGTGGTTATAACTTCCAATGCGATTTAAAGCTTCGGAGCTTCCAATTTAGTGCTAAAGATTGAAGTGATAAAACATTTAACATTTAATGTCATCGTATCATATCATATTTTTACAAAGACTAAATTTCGTATTAAATATTTAAACCATCATCATTTTTAAACCATTATTCGCATCAGATGATGCAAAAGGACACTGTGTTGTCAGACTTAATTAATTTATTAAATTTTTTGTAGTATAAATCAATTCATTACATATTTTGGAGGTTAAATAAAATAATAGGTAATATCGGAAAAAAATCGTTTTTTTTCTACATTTTTAAAGTATTAAAGGTCAATAAAATACTCGCAGAATAAATACTTGTAAGTAGCATAAAATTTTTTTTTTAATATTTAATTTTGAATTCCCGCAAAAATGGTTATTACATTAGCCATACCCCTAATACGTCACGATTTACGGTGTTTTTCAACTTTGTTCCTAACCGTTTAATTTTTTTTAGAATATCGTCATGAATCTTGACGTCAAAAATATCAATGCCAAACATGTCGCTTTTTTTTCTTTATTTTTAAATGACCTATTAATTTATAATTTATTTTTTAAAGTTATAAATGAAAACATTTCTCCACATATGTAGATATTTATTTTAAAAAGACGATTAATTATACTTAATCCATTTCATATATTTTTATTGACATTTGTAATATGTGATATTTCCCTATTGAGATTGCATTCATTTTTCTTTTATATTTCTTTATTTTTCCTAGTGACATATTTATAACAATTTATTTTTTAAAGTTATATATAATAACATTTTTCCACAATATACAAATTCATTTTAAAAATACAAAACATTATAATTAATCTATTTCATGTATTTTTATCGGTATTTGTAGTATGTGATATTTTTCTAGTGAGAATACATTATTTATCCTTCTATATTTCTTTATTTTTTTTTGTTCTGCGTGGATAAACTGCCGTTTAAAAATTATTATTAGAATACAAAGAAAAGTACTGTTTTTTTTTTTATAAAAAAAAAATTTGAGTTCTTATGATTTACAAAAATATTTAATTTTAAGTGCCATTTTCAAACGAGTTGTAAATAACTCACTATTAGAAAATTAAAATCAAGTTCGGGTAGAGTGGTATTTGACCTACGGACCTTTGATCCATGAGTCCGAGACACAAGCCACGGAACCACAATCCGGTTAGATTTTTTATAATTAACAAGTAGGTGAGCGTGGGTAAATTAAAGAAGAAGTTTACAAAATTGGATAATTGTTTTTAAGCGTTGCCTAGTAGGTGATATGGTTCAGCCGGATGAATCTCACCCACGTGATAAAGGTTTCAGTTCTTTTACTTCACAAAAGTCAACGGATGGAAGAGTTGAGGAAATGTGGATGTTCAAACATGGGCAGAATGGTAAATGTAACACAGTGTGTTAAATGACCACTTAAACCAGCCAATGTAAGGTCATAAGCCCTGTAAATGCCTAGACTTCCATATTCCCTTTTAAAAATATTTTCACTCTCTGTTAAAATAAATTTAAATATGTAGATATAATTTTTTAAAAAACTTTTGGCATGGCATACAATTTTTTTAAATTTTATGTCTGAAATAACGGGCCTGATGATATAAATCCACCCGAAAGCCCTTTGAACCCACCCATCTCAGCCCACGCGCACGGCACTACTAAACCAAAGAAAGCTATTGATACGCCGGTCTTTCCACTCTGGCTTTTGAATGGAAAGGGATGAAATGTTGTCAATTTAATAAGTAATGAGCATTTAAAATGTGCCGAGTGTCTCACACTCACATTCATTGGCGCCGTGTAGAAAGAGAATGATTAAATAAATACATAAATGCAGCTTATCTCAAACATCTGTTTCACAAAGGTAAGGATCAATCTTAAGCTAAGGGATTATTTATTATTTAAAAGTACGAGTATAACCACACTTAAAAAACCAAGAAATTGAAATGAGACATCAAGCATGGTAGGCAAATGCACTAACCAATACATAACGAGGCGAATTTATCTTCCCTCGATTTCCTATTCCAGGAATTTTACCTGAGATTAGCCTTTTATTATAAAGCAATTGTCCAGAATTCTGGTTCTTTTTCACAGTCATCGCTGTTTTCCTAATCCATCTGGACCAAAAACTTTTACATATTGAATAAAAAATATATTTATTTATTAAACTTATTAAGATTATCACTCTTACGCTTCAGGAGCCAGTCCACGGATAGATAAATATTGCAGTGAAAAACGTGATAAATGTACTTAATTGAAATACAATTCAAACGTTCATAAGAATGATACTAAAAATTCAGTGTCCGGGCGGATAAAGAATACAGCAGTTTTATAAAAATCGAACCAAACCCAGGACGAGAAGACGTTTGTTTGTCGATAGCTACTCTAATGTAAAAATTCTTCAAAAATAAGTCATAAAGTTCGTTTTGTAGTGTGGCGAAAGGCACTTTCGCCTATCATCCTTGAGCTTTAGCCTATCATATTTCTATCACCTGACGCGCAAAACTGATAATACGTATGCACTTAATTTTGTGTACCAATGCAGTTCCCTATGTATTATCTTTATCAATTTGTGTGTGATTTTACTTTAAGCCTTTTTTTTAAGTATTGTAAATATATGACTAAATTATAATATATCATTTGAGATAAAACTCGTTTATTAGATACGAAAAAATGTAATTTTATATTCCAACAGAGATGAAAAACAGTTTGGAAAAGAAAAAACGGACGTCTTAACATTTGCAAGGCTTATAACCTGTTATTGGCTGGTTAAAGTAGCCATTTTCCATATTTTTAAATATACTTTACACTCTGCGTACATCCAATAACTAGATTTCCATATTTTCTTCTCCAAAATGTTATCCATCTCTGTTGTGTTATAACATTAATTTTGTAAGAGTCATCGGAAATCAATTATCAGTGTCAGCTAGCCTACTGTCCTATTTAGGACATGCAGAAACGATATCAAACATTTTATTTATGTTAACAATTATTTTTCAAAACATTCGACTGACTATCAACAAACTGCTGATACGAGCGGATCTAGAATCGCTGAGAAATACATAACCTCAAAATGTCAGTAAGTAAGTAAGCAAAATGAACACACAATATATAAGTGACAAAACTCTCCGTTCAATTAGTCAGAAGTAAAGTCAAATCCGACATTGATACAATGAAGTTACGATATGCTACCAACATGTAATCCAGTTCAGTGCTCAGTTACTAAAGTAAAATATCAAACCCAATAAATCTAAATCTAATAAATTTCTTGAGACCAGTTATTCTATACAAACATTTGGACTAACTTAATGTATTATTAATCCTATTCCATTCGTGTCTGACCATTTTATTGTGATAAATCAATCTGTAATAAAGTGGCAACGATTATTTGTTACAAAATTCAAAAAATATAAAGTTATCTTCAATAATATCTTCCCCGGCTCCCAGAAAAGGTAGGAGATTATTGAACTCAAATATTTTCTGCTCTGTTTCACAATCTAATAAAAAATATTTGATCCAGTTATCTCTCGGTATCAAGCAGCATAAACACAATGCTGATTTGTAATTGCCTTAAAGAAATGCTCTATTATTTTGGATTAAATAATAAATATTTCTGCAGATGAATGAATCAGCCCGCTTCATTATTTATCCATGTGAACAATATTTAAGGTATGTCGAAATCATTGAAGACATATAGCTTCTTGAAAGTATTCCCTAGAGGTAAAATAACATAACGATAATATTTTTCTGACCTGCATATTGCTTTTTTCGTGCAAAATCACTTTACAAATCTTTGCTTAAACTTACTTTATAACTTAGCTAGAAAAAATATTATATTAGATAGTAATTATTACGTAATTGTAGACGAAGAACGAAAACTTGTAAAAAAATGTATTCAACATGGACATAATACAAGAATATCAGGCAAATACCATAAACAACTTTCTAAAACAAGACAAGGACAATCAAGACTAATGAACCAGGGACTGAAATTATACAATAAACTTCCAGACAAAACTAAACAAAAGACTCAGACAAACTTTTCAAAAGATGTAAAAAATATTATTTTGAACAGAGTATGAATAAAAAATGTTTATATTATTTTTGTAAAATGAATGTAATAATCCGTAAGGGTTTATAAATAAATTTTCAAATAAAAAAATAAAAAAATAATAAGGTGTTAACGTAAGTTGTGCCCGTTTTTATAAAAATTTAAAAATGAGCACCAAAAGTTCTAAAAAATGATAAAGGTGCCATCGAAAACAAAAATTCTGCTCTTTAAGTCATTGCGTTTGCTTTTTTCGACCCCTCTTTTTCTTCGCGCTCAATCGAGGGAATAAAGCTGCTCGCGATATTTGCGCAATGTACGGCGAGTATTTTACTAACTATTGACTGTTTTGCTATCAAGTAACGTAGGAGAATACATATTTGATTAAATTGGACGTAGAAAAGAACGTTTAACTATTACTGCGGTTATATCTTTCATTAATGAAATATTAAACTCAATAAATGATAACAAAAAACGGTAGGAGTCTTTTTAGATCTTAAAGAACCTTTCGATAATGTTAACCAAATATAACTATTAAACAAACCAGAATGATTAGGCATACGTGGTATTGTGTAACATGAGTTTGAATCGTAATTGCATAATAGAAAACCAAAAATAAATTGAGTATGTCGTATTCAAGACACATTCGAGTCTAATTAGGAAACAGGAAAAAGATTTACCGCTTATTTTTTAAAGTTAAATTTCTACTATTATTTTCTTTTTCGTATTTTTATTGGTTTGACTGAGAAATTGTCAGCGATAATAAGTTTGCCTTTTAGTCATGTAAACCTTTGTTTTATTATTTTGTATTTATAACAATTATATATTTGGTTAATAATGATTCTTTCTTTTTATATTTATGAAAATTACCTTTAATTTTTTTAAACAAAATAATGAATAGCAAAATCTAATCTTATTCAAAACAAAAAGTAACAAAAACGCTGTTTAGGATTTGAAGTTGTTCTAACTGCCACTAAGGTCCTATTGTTATAATTATTTTTCAAAATATCATCTTTAAACTAACATATATATAATATTTTTTTTATTGTAAGTCCGAGGCATATCTATGGGTTACATTTTTTAATTATATAATATTATGAATTATTTTTATAAACATTTTTCACACACGAGTGGGTAGGTATACTAATGTAGAATATTTTGAAGGAAATAAGTCATATAAATTTGATAACAATATGAATTATATTTATGAACTTTTAAAAATCCGAGTTTTACCAACTTTACAAAAAAATATCTTCAACTAGACACTGAAAATGATTTCTTCATGAAAAAACCAAAAGTTTCAAATACAAGAAACTTTAAAAGCAGCCACGAGTTTTGCATCTCACATCCGCTCTAAATTTACTACAGTCATGTAACCGGACTTGTACAAATGTTTCATTAATAATTCATTAGTCTTATTGAAAGAACTTTTCCGAACGTGACAGGCGCAAGAGATAACTCTGAATTTTATTTTTTTGCGTAAAGGGTTGGGAAATCGTAAAGCTCGCCTTTTTTGTATTTCCGCGCAGTGCTGCCATCTAGGTGAGGATGACGGAAGTGTAGGTACCACGTGATATATTATACCCCAACCGGAAGTTTGAACGTGCTTCCGTTAGCGTTGCTGTGCGGTCCCTAGTTCACAGTTTACACAATGTCCACCCGAATAAATCATGCTTTCTCTACAACATTCAATACACGAACGAATATTTAATACAGCGCTTCCTATGTTTATTGTTAAAAGGGAATTTTCGCTGGTATATTACTTGCTTTATGACAGAATTATGTTAACATTTTAGAGCATAAATAGTCGGGGACAAAAGCTCACACCCAGTTTGTACGTTTTGGTAAATGTCATTAAAATATGTTTCGTGATTAACACTCTTGTTTCAGTTTTGGATTTTAAGTTAGTCAAACAGTTTCAGGTACCGTACCTTTTTGATTTTTTAAGAATGAAATTAGATCACTTATTGTTTTTACCTTGTTAATGCGGTTGTTTTAGCAGATTTGAATCCTAAATGTTATTAATTATTTGTACGTAACGTACCTGTCTCTTTGTCAGGACACCAATCAAACATGCAAAACATACTGTTCACCTTCACCATAGTTATTGCTCAAAATTGTAAAACCAACACGACATGCATTTTAATAAGCAACCCTTAAATGCACTGATTAGAGTTGGAAAAAGAGGGAGGAGATGAAGGGATGGGCGTTATTAAAATAGGTTTAGGGTGACCATTACAATGAAACATCGTATAATAGACTATACTGAAAGGTTGTTTGATTATTGATCAAAGATACATTATTTTTAAAGCTTTTCTAAGGTTAAATATTTCCGTATTGATTTATCGTTTCTGTATATGAGACCCTCAGAATCTAAGGTGGCCACGGTTTTATGTGTATTTTTAAGAAAATTTCAAAAATACACTTGCAATTTTTAATTTAAATATGTAAAAAAAAAATTAATGGATAATATTTTGTGCCATTAACACTTCAAACAATTAATTTAATCGTTAACAAAACAAGGAACGCTATTTTTATTAATCATTAAAACATATGCAGTTGGCCTCTTTAGATAATATCTTTGGCGTTTGGCCATCTTTGATACAAAGGGCCTCATATTTATGTTTCGTTTTTAATTACACCTGTAGAGAAGAATCTGTAACTTTCGAAACTAGTCGTGCTTTGAAATAAACTCAAATGGTCTAAGAACTAAGTGTTTTATTAATTATGAATTTAATCATGTTATTCCACAAAGTCAATGCCGATTTAATCAATAATATAACTTTGTTGTTATTCAATAAAATAAAAATAATAATATTTTTTTTTGTTTTTAACCCTTATCTCGGTAGAACGAAAAATTTTTTTTTTTCATTTGATGATTGAAAATGCTTCAGAATAACAATCATTTTTTTTTATTTTCAGTAAATGTTTTTTTCGAGTTGTGATAATGCAGTTAATAATGAAAAAGATAGTTAAGCAATTTAAAATTATGATATTTTACTCGTGTTTTAATTCATGAGAGAAAATGAAAGCATACGTATCCATTGCCTAAGTTAACTACTTTTTTACAATTCCTTTATCGACCGGTTTCAAATCTATCAATTTTTTTTATCAAGTTGATCAAATTTGATCCCATTTTATTTTTAACGGTGTCTACTTAATATTCAATCAATATTTATGGAGTTGATAAGTCAAGTCTTTTTATCATGTTTTTCTTGCAAATATAGGAAAGTGAGGGGTTTTCCAAAATAAAAATTTACTTAAATTCAATTTTTATTTTATTTTTATTTTATTTTTATGTTGAATATAATTTTATGCCAGGACACCTATCTAGCATTTTTATTTTTTCCTATACGTTTTTTACACTGTACTCTGTGGAACGTGTCCCCGTGTAAGAAGAGGTTCCAGTATATGAGCTTTATATGTACATGATTCGGGTTAAGTTATGTTAGGTTAATGTCTACGGTTAATGTATACGGTTTATGTTAGGTTAGGACAAGTATAATTAGCTTGGGTAATATTTTATTTAAAAAGGTAAAACGATATGTTACTGAATATTTTTTTTTTTTTTTGCTACTGTTCTTTCAATTGTACTTTATATACATATAAAGGTAATATAAATTTGCACAATGGCTAGTATATTGCCTTAAGCCAGTTTTTTTTTACCGACCCAAACCGTTCAATTTGAGAAAATCAGTGAAACATAAATATACGAGTATTAAACTTGTAATTTATATATGTATTTTATTGAAATAAACGGCACTAAGTGCTTTTTACATATTAATTGAATATACAATAAAATACATGCATGTTAGTGGAATGAATATAGTATTTAAAATAAACTATTACTAAACAGTTATTTACAAATTAAGAAGTCAAAAAAAGATACACAGTTTAAAAATTATATTTCCAGTTATAAAAATATTTTAAAAAGAAAATATTCGATGGTTAAAATATTTTGAACCTGTAAAAAAACTAAAAAAGCAAAACATTTTAATAAAAAAAATAAAACAGTTTCAAATAACACTAAACGATTAAAATAATATTATATGTATTTTTACTTAAAACTTCTACTTAGGTAACTAGTATAAACAAACATATAAATAAACATATAAATACATACTGATATAAAAAAAAGGAAGAAAATAAATATTTTGTAATTTTAAATAAAATCAAGAAAAGAAAATAAAAAAAAACATTGAGAAAGAAATATAAACAATTTTGAAGAATACTAAATGATAACAATTTTTTTATCTAGAACTATTAGGTACTAGCTTTTCCTTCCCATGAAATACAGGAGAAGGCCCGCCCTGTATGTACTAAAGTTAACATGCAATGAGTCACCAACATCTTGGTACTTATTGCCTAGAGTGTGAAGTCTATTGATGACTGCACTTTTACCATATGAAGTCGAAGTATTGTTGCCACAGTATTTGTAGGTTTGCCGAGTTGTCCTTTTTGGAACATTAAAATTGATTAATGGTAAAATTGCAGGGGTATCAAACATAGAATGAATTATTTTATATAAATTATAATTCTTCTATCGCTTTATCTTGATAAATTCAAAATATACAATAACAATTTATAATCTAAAAATTCGATACCTAACACCTTATTTAAAATTAATAAATCGCAAAAACTTATTTTTGACTCTTTCAATACAATTTTGTTGGCTAGAATAACGAGGAGCCCAGATTGTAGCATTGTACTCTAAAATGCTTCTAACAGGTGAAGTATACATCATTCAATTACAACAATATCTTTGAAATCTTTTGTGGTTCTGATTATGAAACCTATCATTTTCAGGGATCCATAATAAATGCTATTAATATGACCGATAAAGGATAATTTGGTATAAAAAATAACACCTTAATTACGTATTTCGGAAACGGAGACAAGGTCTGAATCGCCAATAGAGTAAAAATATTTTCATCATAAAATACCACATTGAAATTTTTTATTGTATTAAATATCTACACCATACTATGGAGAGAGAAATGGGTAAAGAAGGAAACAAAGAGGGAAAAGAAAGGAAAAACTGAAATATTCAAGAAGTGACATTTTATTCGCAATTTGGTTGTGAGGAATATTAATACCCGACATATGTTCTCAATATCATTATCCAAGATAAATGTGAAAGGGGCAACTAAAGCAGAAGGGTTCAATTTAATTGAAATCGCAGTTCATGATTTCTTTTTATTTTACTAGATTTATAAAATCGGTGATTGTTTTTAGAAAAGAAGTCGCGGCAATTATAATAAAAATATCACTTTTTTTTAACATTTTTTTTTCAATTTTTATTACGGGACTCACCAAGCCAACTCATATGGCTTGTTGGTGAAGATCCTTTACATGAAAACATATGATCACACTTCATAATTGTATTATAATAATTACTACTAAATAAGCTATGAAATAAAGAGTGAAAAAATGTATATACAAGTATATATAAAATTTATTTCAACAGAGAGGAGAGAATATGGACGTCCAGGCATTTACAGGGCTTATGACCTGTTATTGGCTGGTTTAAGTGGCCACTTTACACACTGTGTAACATTCACTATTTTGCCCATATTTGAACATATATTTTCCTTCAATTCTTTCATTTGTTGATGTTTGTGAAGTTAAAGAGCTGAAACCTTTATTTATGCAGGTGAGATTCATCTAATTGAATTATTTCACCTACATACTAGGCAACGCTTGAAAATGTTATTTTTTCAATTTCTATATTTCTTCATGGACCGGGTGGATTAATCAACAATATTTTGAGTTTGTCCAAATTTTTGTAGACATGGACTGGATTAAACTCCCTGGGGAGCTGTTTATATAAACATATTACAGCATGATGATGAGATGAAGAACATTTAAAAGAAGGTAATATTTAAGTCTAGGCATATCTACAGGGCTTATGACCTGTCAATGGCTGGTTTAAGTGGCCACTTTACACACTGTGTAACATTCACCATTCTGCAAGCATTAAGGCATACTCAAACATTGTTACAAGTATATATATCATATTAAAAAAATAATATTTAAAAAAATGTAAAAAAGCTATAAGTAAGTACGCAATATCACAATTATAAGACAAAAAATAAATTCAAAACCGGAATACCAAAATTTAAAACAGAAGTGTGTACATGATAAAGACTTTTAAAAAAAACTTTATTTCTTCATGTATCTATTTGTATTTCCATTTCCATATATAAACCTACATCTATATCTGTAAGGTCAGCTCAATGCTTTTCACGTATCGTACACCGATAACAGAGGGAATTAGAATTTAGTAAACTGTGTGGACTTGTTACTCACTTTTAAAGTTCTTCCGATTGTTTTTTATATGGAACACTTCACTTTTGCTATAGCATGGATACCGGTATCGTGTAGATGATGATGATCTGTATAATTTAGCCTGTTTATACAAGACTTACTTCACTTTCTACGAAATATCCTCTCACACTATAGGATAAAGATTTATCAGAGATACAACTTTTCACATGTGACTTGTTCACAGGACGGTAGAAGCACAAGAATTTGAAATTGGAAGGATTTAAGTAGTAACTGGATATTTACAGTCTTATAAGTTGCCAAGATAGAAAATTTAAATTCATTACTTAATAATATCTAAAGCTATATCCATATTTACGTTTGGATGGTTTAATTAAGCCAAGATCAGTTAATAAGCCCTGTAAATGTGTAAACTTCAACATTCTCGACACAAATATTTTTAAATCAATTTTAATCTTAATAACTCCCTGGAAAATGATATTAAGGCTTGTCAGAAAACATTTGTACATACTCAAAACATTGTTGCAAAAATATTTGCTAATGTTCATATATTACTTGATTAAGTATGTTTTCTAGGCTTACATTCTTATTTTGCAAGAAAAAGCATGTGTTTTGTATGTCAATCAGTAAAGATCTGTATCGACCATTTCAAAAACAAATACCTACTTAATAAGTAAAATGGAACAAGAAATGAAAAGATGAAAATAATACAATAAAAAGGGTAAAAGTACAACAGTTGTTTCCATTGGATTGGTCTAGAGAAGAGGTCTCTAAACCACGGCCCGCTGCTAAAAATAACCCGCTCAACTTTAAATCTAACCCGGGACGTAAATACGTCATTTAAAAAAAAAAAAAGATGCATAGGGCTGTTAAAATGTTCAAACAAGTATATTATCTTCCTCGATGATCAGCCTCGTGGTGTAGTGGTCAGAGCATTTGCCTACTATTCAAGGGGTCTCGGGTTCGATTTGTATGAAAAATGTGTTTTCACACTAAAATATTTCATGGTCCCTGGACTGGCACCTGATACGCAAGACTGATCATATAACCCCCATGTAGCAAAAGTGATCAAGATAACTGCGATTGGTTTACCAACATTGCGATTGGATGCAACAAATTTATATTTTAATAACTCCATTGTGAGGAAATCCAGCCTGTCTACAATCATTTGGACATGCTTAAAATATTTTTCCATAATTATATATATTCTGGAGAAAACATTTTATTTAAATGCAACTAACCTCCATCCAGACAGACGATATAGACCGGTTAATTTTGACTGAGGACAAAACGTTTCAAGACCCCTGGCCTAGCCTATATTTTGGGACAAATAAAATAAAATGAGTCCTCAAGGCGTCCATCTCTCGCCTTGAGAATTGTTTGCAGTACTTTCTCCTTTGCATACCGATCAAAAAATGTTTTGGCTAGTAGATAAAGAAAATAAATTCTTGAATATATTTATTTTAAGTGTCAAATATACGATATTTTCTTTGTTTGGTTCGTAAAATAGTCGTTTCTCATAAAGTTGTAGTCCTAAATATTTTTTTACAAGCACCAAGTTTATGAATTCGTAAAAGGCTTTATTTTGAGGTATTGTAATAATTAGTATAACGTGTTCAATAACCTTAATATGTGATTTATCAAAATATAATTGAAACTGAACAGAAAAAAATCCTTCCGTCTTTGTCATTTAAGTGTTATATTAACAGAACACTTTAATGTTATGAAGATTTCTTAAAATATTTTTTAATTAAAAAAGTTATAAACTCGGAGACGAATTGCAGATATGATGGACTTGCATAATATAATTCACAATAATGTTGATTCAGCGTTTTGTGTTGAAAATGTGTCATTGTACGTTCCCCATAGGGGTCTGAGATCACCTGATACCTTTTACCCTCCAATGTTTACAAACAATATGGCACATTTTAACCCTCTTGCCGGAATATTAAGACCAACAAATAGAAAAAAAAGTTAATTTTGACGTTTACCATAAAAGAGCAAATAATTATAAAAATAATATTGCCGTGTTTATGAAATCAAATGTCAAATCTTTCGTTTTGTGTATGTATATTAAATTTAGTTCCTTTTATTTTATCTTTCTTCTTATTTTCTCTTTTTTTTCTTTAAAATAAAATAAACCTTATCTTTGACTCTATCTTTATTATAATGAGGAATTCCAGCCCAACCCGGAATTATAATTATAAAAATGTTTTCGTGTACACGTGAATATTTAAAAATTTTGGAATAGGATGAAATATCTCAAAAAAGCACGCAAAAATAAATAAAAAATGTTAAAAATAGTATTCATTTAAATATCGTAAATAATGACGTCCCTGCACCTTGTAAGAAACGTTTTGACCATAGAAAAAAAAGAGTATAATTTGTGATTGGTGATTTGGCGGCGAATAATTCGATTACGATCTACGACCTGAAATCCGGCAAATAATACTTTGTTGACATTTCAACCAGAGATTATGTCAACTTTCTAGGTTTTTCTAAATCGAAACGTTCGTAAAAACAACCAAAACATATAAATAAGCAAACTACAATAAACTAAATGAAGTAATCAAAGCAATATTGCATAGATTCTTGTCGGTTTTGTTATTGGCTGGAGAAATACATCTTACCGCGGTCATTGAAAGTAAGAAAACCAACCGTTTTATGACGTCACTACTGAAAAGTAACACACTGATTACAGTCATTTGGCGCGGTATTTGATAAATGTAACTTTAAAAAATCAACACTTTAAATAACGCACAAAAAAAATATAAATATATATTTTTGCTTAGTTAAATATTACGCTAGTAGAAAATAAATAAATTAAAAAACAGTGGAATTCCTCATTCAAACTTATTTCATACAACTACAAACTTATTTCATAAAACTTATGAAAGATGGTGGATTTTTAAAATCAAGGATTAATTTGAATAATTGAACCAATGTTTACTTAAAAATAGTATGTTTTTATTGTAACTTTGTTGAACTTCGAAATAAAATAAAATTATTCACATTTAACAGAAATGAAAAACATTTTTGAGATAAAAAAAAATCTAGGCATCTACAGGTCTTATGACTTGTCATTGCTTCATTGAAGTGGCCACTTTACAAACTGTGTAACATTTACCATTCTGCATATATTTAAATATCTAATTGAACAAAAGCATATAGGTGAATGTTACTCAAACCAATCAAAGACAGGTGAAAAGCTTTAGGCTTCTTATTCTCGTCTCTGAAATGTTCTTCATCTCTGTAGTAATAAAACGTTAATATATACAGCTCCCTTAGGGGTTATATCCAGTCCTTGTCTGAAAAAAATTTAGAAAAATTCAAAAGATCGTTTATAACGAACTCGTATGAATTAAATTGCGCCATGTTTGTAATATAATACATCAAGGCCAAGGATTCTATGATTTTTAAAAAAAAATGACTGAATATTATTTCATTAAGTCAAATTATAACCAATATTAAGATTTTTGTAAAACCACTTATTTTTCCATCATATGCTACAGATTTATTTAACTGCTTTAGAGAACAGGTGATTTTAAAGTGTTTTCCGATACATTATTTTACTATCGCAGTTTTGCAATTCTGCTATGAGAAGATTCCATACCATAGGGCTTGCGACCGCAAATGGGAATTCATCGAATTTTGTGCGCTGGTTGCGTACATAAAAAATAGTTTTTTTCCAATCGCCGTAGATGTGGCTAATCTAAGCGCCCAACCTTTGTTATCCAGCTCATCTGGAATGCATAGTTATTTTAGAATTTAGTGGAGTTCTTTTAACGACAAATAAATTCAACAAATTGTTTTCTAAAAACACTTTTATTTTATTTATAAAACAACAAAAAAAGGTTTTATCTACATTGAAAAAACAAAAAAAAACTTTCATATTACGGAAATCGAATAATTAAAGTGCTTTAAAAATAATCATTTTTCTGAATTTGCAAACCATCTGAGAGAAATTCATAATAATTTTAATAAAGATACTAGATTAGAAACTCTTCATGTTGAAAATAAAATAAGACATTAATTTCTTTTAGTTTTAAAGATTGTATCCATCTCACTTTACACTTCCACAACAACAACATGATAAAAAGTTTTGTTTTCTTACCTCCATATATTTCAAGATAGTTCCAACATTAATCGCTGTTATAAAAAAATAAGATAAGATTCATTAGTTAAATATTTATTATAATATTTATTATATTAGCATTTACTTTGTGGAAAAACGTTTTAAATGTATTTAATTAAAACGCTTTATAATTTTTACCACAAACAAGTTTAAAATATACTATGTTATAACACTACTAGTTTCAGATCTTCTGAATTACCTATCATCAGGTGTAAATATAAACCAGTAATATTTATATTTACACCTGATTATAGGTAATTCAGAATATCCGTGTTAATATATTAAACTCGTATATGGTCAAAATAACTAAGTTTTTTATTTTAAAATAAATTTGATTATCTCTTGGTAAAGAAGCTTGTATAACTTTGGAACCGGTCGGTAGACAAAAAAAGTGGTTTAAACCAGAGTTATTGTGTATTCATTTTATTTTATTGTTTTTTGTTTTGAAATACCATAATACTGATGATGAAAAATCGTTTTTTTTAACCTTTTCAGACACTCCTCCAGAAATTCAGTACACCTTTATAGAGCAGGCCCTCCGAAGGGGTCCACCTGTGTCCCTCAGGTGTTCGGCCGCTGGAACCCCCACTCCCAGATTCACGTGGTACCTGGACGGACGACTCTTGACTGAAATATCTCCATCTCATGGGTAAATATATTGTATATTTTAGCTTTTAGTTTATTTTCATTAGAATTTTTTTTTTACAAAGAACATGCATCTAGTTAAAGCTTTCAACAAATCGACCAGTTGAAATAACGAGGTTGTATCTGACACTGATATTAAATAACTGGATACAGTTGAAACTTTAAACACTTCCTTATTCCATTAATGTCTAGTAGATGGTGTTAGTAAAAAATGAATAAAGACTCTTGTGAATGGAACTGATTTCTCTCGGTAACTCAAATTAACCTTGATTGAGAACCGTTTTCAAAAAGTGAAATTACTACAAAAAAACCAAATGCGTTTTTTAATTGAAATGGGTTCTTCCACGTGAGCTTTGTCGATTGGTGAAATAAAACGAAATATATGCGAAGTTGTAGCGGTTCAAATGTCGTGAATTTTTACAAAACGAAATAACTACACTACATGGAGTTTTCACAAAGCGAAATATCTACATATTTGTTTGGGATGTTAAATTTTTTAAATCGAAAAAAATCACAAACAAAACATGATTTTGGCCAAGAAAAATGAAGCATAATAATAAAATAATATTATTTGAAATTTATTTTGTTCTCACTTTATTTGTGCTATTATGTATGTAAAAAATATATAAGAGGTAAATACCTAAATGTGTTTTTTTACATATGTACTTAGATATGTCAGAAGACATATAATTTTACAAAAAATCAGTTTGAAATGATTTCATGCAAAAATTCACTTATTTAATTCCCAACATAAATCAATTTTCCATATATTTCTATCACAAAAATATGTAGTTATATCTTTTTTGTGAAAATTCGTAGATTTAGAACATTTTTACAAATAATTTTACTGATTCAACATTGTTGATTTTAAGCAAATGTGTAAGAATTATATATATCTATAAAATGTAATTTTCATTTCATTTAAAATTGTAGTAGTTTTATTTTAAACATGAAAAAACCTTTTCCTGAAAAATTTACATTTTGTTGATATTTTACTTTGTTAAAACGGTCCCCAATTGCTAGTTGGAACCTTGTTATTTTAAGAGGTAGAAATAATATATAAATATACATATGAAACAAGAAACAAGCTACCGACTAAAATGGACACTAATTCAAAGGAACAATACCTACGCGCCATCTGTCTGAAACGGCACATACGTACATCTACCATCCTCCAGGAATTGGCGAGCAGCCTGGTGTACCACATGTCCAGCAGTAACTATGATACCTACAGTCCAGAAAAGCTACCCTTTGGATTTTTTTCGTTATTTTGTTAAACTATTATGTTGAAACAGTGCTTAATTCTTTCATATTTTTATTGCTTACTTTTCAACAAGAACACTTGACAAATTATCTGCTTTGCTCAGTGTTTATTTTTTGAAAAGTTATTTATATAATTTTAAGTTACTAGAATTCTACTCGTCTATGCGCTTTGTAGCTGCAAGACGATTTATTATCTTGCTTCAATATGTAAATCTTATCAATCATTAAATACTTAAATTTTGTAAATGGAGTTTAGAATTTCGACAGTCCATGCGCTCAGCAGCCGCAAGACTCGTTATTATCTAACTCCTATTTTAGAAAATGAGTTTTTATTTTAAATTCACTTAAATATCATTCAAACAATAAACTTCATCATCAAGTTAAAACGTTATGTTAATTTGGGCTTGATTACTTACCGTTCATTCACTTTGTAGCTGCAAGACGTGATTTAATCTCCTATCTTTTGTAATTGAAACAGATCATAATTAAAGGCTGTTTTGCAGAAGCAGCCAGTCTATAATTTAAAAAAAAAGACATTGATGTTATCGGGTGCAGTAAAGTTAATTATATTTATTTATACTTTAACATTGTTTGAATTCTTTTTTATACATAATAATGTTCTCTTACTGGGGTGTCCCGTGCCGAGGGAAACATTTTACAAAATGTGAAACATGCCTTAAATTATCTATTTAATATGTTGAAAATAATAATCATGATAAAAAAACGTAATTAATCCAATTAAACTAATTTTAATCAACATAATAAACAATACAAACTAAAATAATCATAAAAAATATAACCAATTTATGTAGAACAAATTTCATAAACAGTACACACATTTTACCTATTTGGTTTGATCTACTCATCGATCCGTGCGCAACTCACCTTCACCATCCATTTCTCAATAGCAATTTTATATTGTGAGAACTTACTTATTGTCCTTATGGATAATGGGAGTAGATTGTACAATTAAACCGAGTAGTAGGCCAATCCTCTTTGACCAAAGGTTGTTTTTTTTTTGCATTAACAGGGTGGAGTTTTATGTTCTGCTAAAAACAGCCAGACCGCTTTCAAACAAAAAACAATATTTAATCACCTTTTAAAAATGGTGTCGATCACAAAAACGGCGATTCTCAATTTGCAGAAAACACTCACAGCTCTTAAAAAATCTTACGGTACTCCAAAAATCATTAAAATTGGTCAAATATAAAATAATATTCTTGTTTGAAATAAAAAAACACTAGTGTAATTATTGTTTATCATTTGTTGAAGTCAAAAACATTCCAACTCTTGTAAAGATTCGATTATTCACAAAAATACTTTTATCTCAGTTCCACTTTTCTACGGCTGGCTGTTTTCTGCATAATTACGTTGAATCGGAAATGAGGCACTAGAATTCTAATCGTCTATGCACCCTGTAGCTGCAAGACGTGCTGGAATATTTATTTACTGTACAGCCCTCTAGGTGATTTTCACAAAAATGACATTATATGAATTATCCAACTTCAACAATAATAATTAATATTGCTCTTGTAAAATCCATAAGAGATGCAGGAATAGAAACAACAGAAACTATTTTTTGAAAGACCATCCAGATATAAGCGTATGCAGATGACTTAGACTTAATCTTCAGAGCTGTCTCGGGATGAAAAGATGATTTCTTAAAGCTTGAAATGGCTGGAAATGACATGGGTCTTAAAATAAATACGTCTAAGACTGAATATATGTTTGTAAGAAAGTCACAAATAAACTATGTACAACAGGCAATTGACAGGTCTCACCACATAGACAATGTAAATTCCTTTAAATATTTAGGTACTAAAAAAAGGACAAATGATAACAATTATAGTACCGACATTAGAGCACAGCTATCGGCAGCAAACATAAGTTATTATGGCTTATTTAAACATCTGGGAACCAAATTGCTCACTAAAAAAAACTAAGACTATTATTTACAAAACTCTCCTCAGACCGGTCATCACATATGGTGCCAAATGCTGGGTTATGACCAAAAGAGATAAAAATATGGTATTAGTATTCGAAAGAAAAATATAAGGAACATATTTGGTGCTGTCAACCAAAACGGAGTGTGAAAGAGACGGTTTAATCACGAATTAGAAGCACTGTATGGCAAACCCAACATCGCACAATTCATCAAAATAAGAAGATTACAATGGTTGGGCTATGTGCACAGAATGAATAATAACCGCACCCCAAAAAAGATTATTTATACCATTCCGGAAGGCAGACGAAGCAGACGCAGACCAAAACTTAGATGGCTAGATAATGTGGAAAGTGACATGAGAGCGATTAGCCTGACAAACTGTAGAATAGCCACGGGGTGCAAGGATGAATGGAGATAAATTCTGGAGGAGGTCAGAGCCCACAACAGGCTGTAGCGCCACTGATGATGATGAACAATAATAATACTAATACAAGCAAACACGTTAAGTATTTAATCACTGGGCGCGCATAATATATTTTGTATTAATAATATGCACAGGAGCTCGCAGCCGATAGAGAAACTTGAGGTTCTTCGTAAACACCATATGCTGCAACTATGGATAGGGAGCGGAATGATGATGAAGGTTAATAAAATAATAATACGTGCATTAAAAAAAATGTAATAAAATAAATAAAATTGATTTTATCAACGTGGTTAAACCGCATTGACTTAGAACAGCAGAATATCATGGAAAAAATCAGTAAACTAAAATTATTAAAAATAATATTTTAAGTTTATCCAAATGCTTGTAGTCAAGGACTAAATTTCACCCCTTAGGGAGTTATTTTTGTCCTATATCTTATATAAATTCGTATTCCACGAAAGCTACTTTAATTTATTTTTCAATTTCAATACTTAAAGTGGACTCAAAAAAAGTGTTCATTTTAATTAAATAATAACGAGTTTTTTTAAATCTCACTTAACCAGTTTTTTTTATATATCCATATAAAAACCCTTAAAAAAATACTAAATTTTATAAAATAAATATTGTTTTTAATTAAAATTACAGTACTCTGCGAATTAATTAAAACAAGTGGTAAATAAACACAAATATTGTTTTCATGATTTAAAAAACACATAAAACAGCATTTAATGCGTACAGCCATGGTTTTAATAATAAACGTGTCGCGTTTTTGCTTAACAACAGCTTCAAATCTTTAGACATACAATTAAGAAGATTTTGGCAGCTTTGTTTTTATTGTTTATTATGAAACTAAACACTAATTACTGCCCTAATCCTGTTGGTTTTTGTTGCATTATCCATCTTAAACACCCGTTTTTTGCAAAAAAAAAACCCGGTTTTCGATCAGATTTAAATTGTGTGAGTTTCTTTACTTAGTACAGAAATTTTGTTCTCTGTGAAAAACTGATTTTTTTTGAAGCGTAGCACGGGTAATATTTTTCTGAAAAAATATCTACCAGTGGGATAACCCTTAGGTGGCTGAAGAATTACACGGGTTAATAAGATATCAATATTAGTCTTATTTCATAACCCTAATAATTGTTGTGTGGCTGTGATGTCACACTAGGCTACATACGATACAAGACTTGATATGTCAATCTTAATTTTTTAAATTGTTCATTTGTATTTTTGTGATCTTTAAATGGACATTTTCACACAAGATTTGGGAAGTAAATTTGTATAACTACGCTGGAGTTTCATATAAACGATATTTATCCTTGCTATGCGAATAAAAAACGTGACTCCAATACATTAATAAATCTGTGTGAGAGAGAGCATGAAGATAGAACTCATAAAAAAGAAGACTGAGACGCTGTTCTGTGGCCGATGTTTGAGTGAAATATATTCAATCGGTTGTTGACAATGATGGGGAAATTACGCACGTGAGATACCCGGCATATATATATATTTAGCTATAACAGGGTTTAATAATATATTTTTCTTTATAAATTATGGAATGTGAATCATCAAACAGTATTTCTCTTTGTTTTTTTTCTCAAATATCCGAACTTTTAAATATTCCGTCTTTTGCTTATGGTAACACGATGTTTCATCACCGCGCTCAAATGAAATATTTACCACAGTCTTTTAAAAGTTAACTGATACTCATGGTTTATTGCTTTGATAGGGATAAGCTACCCCAAAACATTACGAAAGGGTGTTTTATTCGTTGATCCAAATGAGCAGGAGAACAATCGATTTGCCAGATAATCGCATGGTAAGGTATCAACAACACGCGCTTTTCCTGTCTGTCAAAATGTGTTTTATCGGAGAAATAAACTTTTCAGTCTTTAACATCCCAGTACTGATATTTCTTGGCCCACACTAGACTCTACCTCATCATAGTAATGGTCAGGAGCAGTTTTTTTTTATTTAAACTTTCTTGCTCTTCTATCTGCTTGAATAAAGTCTCTTTCTAACGTCGTACGAGAATATGAATTCCAAATCAATGAAACTCTTAATCAAGTCAACTGCATTCTTCGGTAAATTTATTTCGATTTTTTGAGAAGTTGATCTTCCAAGGCTGTAGTTCTCTTTTCTTGGCCATATTTTACCTTTCTTTAAATGTTAACTGCTTCTGTTGGGTTTTTCTGCTTGAAAATCTTGCAAACATGCATATAAAATGGGAACGGCTTTTGTTTGTTTTGAGGGCGATAAATAATAACCAGACAAAACATTTAAATTAGACAATCTCTGCTCAGTTTTTCCGGCTCAACTACTCGCAATAGGGACCAAAACCTGAGAGTATATGTTACAGAAAATTGAAGCTTTTAAAAAGAACTCAGAGTTTAGCTAGGAGTAGCAGGCGCCACATTCAACAGTATGAAGGCTGTCTGGAGATTATATATTAACTCAGTAAAAACTAAATGTCACCTGTGTAACATTTATCAAATTACTTAAATCAAAATATATATACATATGTATATTCCATTAATGTAAATACAAGTAAAACCTTTTCCTGTATAACCTTTTCAAGATCAAATATAAAAAATCACATTATTCATACATGTGTCGTTGTTGTACAATCACGATAATATAATTTATTTATTTTAATTTATTTATCTAAAGTTAACGCCTCATAGAGCATTTGCAAAAATAATACATGTCGTGTAAGTAGGCGGTACAAACATAGTAATTTTTTTTAATGAATAAAATTATATATATTTTAAATAATGTTACATACACATACATGTATATAAATCCTTGTACATGTATGCAAAAAAACACATACCTGTACATAATATATATAAACTGCAATATGAGGTAAGGCACTTAATAAAAATATAAGTTTTTATTTTTTTATTCTTAAAAGCGTTTTTTTATATATTTATTCTGCTTGTGTGAGAAAAGGTTTTTGGCGTTTATATTGTTGTGCTATATTTAGTTAAAAAGGTGCCAAGCTTGCTATGTTTCCTTGTTGTTCTCAATATGTGTTATTTTTTAAATGTTAATATTATTTATGTCCCGAATTGAGTTGTTGTAACTCCTGGGAATGTAATTCAAAGTATTATACTTGTAAAATACTTTATGTCATATGATTAATAAATAAATAATAAACGAAGCAAACAAACGTAGGGCAAACCTCTACTTGTAAAATTCGTTAAGGAATATTCTTAATTCATTACATTTCATAATCATAATTCCTTTTCAGCACCTAATGGTGTATAGGGCCCTGAATCGGTTTATAGATTGTACCGTACCTTTTTCAGTTTTATTGCTGCAGAACAGCGTTTATTTGATTTTTTTAAAAATATATATTAAAATTTATTACCCACTAAGTCTAGAGACTTTTCGGTGGGACACACTTTTGTATGACAGGTTTTTTTAAATTTAATTTTATTTATTTTATGCATATTTTTTATAACCGTTTTACAGACACTTTAAAGTATCGGCCTCGTGGTATGGTGGTCATCGCGTTTGCCTACCAAGCTCGGGTTTGATTCCCGACGTGGTTGACATGAAATATTTATTTTAAATGATTTTTTCATACAAGAATATTTCATAGTTCCTGGACTGGTACCTGAAGCGTAAGACTGATCATCTTATCTTCACCTTACAAAAAATGATCAAGATTCGCTGCGATTGGTGTACCATTGATGTGCCCTATGCACCATTAGGCGTGGAAAGGGAATGATGGTGTTAAAGTATTTAGAAGATATTTCTTCAGCTCTTTTTTTTTCCATTGAAGATCTTTCATAATAATTATGGTTCATGGGAGATCATTAAACAACCTTGGAATAACGCAATTCAATGTTAGTTCTCCGAAGTAGTTTTTAATTAAGAAACCCATTATTTTTCAATCTAGTGTTGTGAGTTTAGAAAACTCTTTTTTTATATTCCGGATCAACAAGGTGATCTTTAGTAAATTTGTAGTCACAAAGTGGTTTTACCGGCAGGACATTACACAAATCAAAAAAATATATACCTTTGTCCATACGTTTCGCTTCACGGATAATGCTTTTCGGTAATATACCCTTTAGCAGTCTCCTCTGATTATCATAAATGTTACCCGACGAGACTGGAAGATACGGGTAAAATCGATGCAATGATCGATTTTTGTTGTTTATTTTTGTAACATGGAGATAAGATGTTCAGTATTACGCTTCAGGCGTCATTTCAGGGACTTGGAAATATTCTAATTTAAAAACACTTTTTAAAATATTTATTTCATGTCAACTATGTCAAGAATCGAACCCAAGAACCTCTTGCATAACGTGCTGACCATTACACCACGAGGCGGACTAGATTCGTCACATTTACATACTATTAATGTATTTGTATTTTCAGATATTCTGTGGGAGAATACATGACAGAAAGCGGTGACATGGTGACCAACCTGAACATTTCATCTGTTCGGACTGAAGATGGCGGACTGTACACGTGTATAGCTTCAAACTCTCTTGGGCTGGCGTCCCACACCGCCAGGCTTAATATATATGGTAATTTTATAAGTTTTGTATTTAAGATGATAATTTAGTACAACAACAACAACAAACCATTACGCCGTTTCCCCGTCGGTATCAAGTATTTGATGGATTTGATCTTGCCATATCTTTCTCAGTCTTCCTCGTTTTCTGCATCCGTTAACATTCGCATTGTAGATCCTTTAAGCCGTCCTTTTGCTGTTCATTCGCTCTGCATCTCCAAACCAACGCAGCACACCTTTCTTGATTCTGTCGATAATGCATGTCGCAGCCTTACACAGTTTACGGATCTCGACATTTGTGAACCTATCATACATCGTTGCACCACACATTCGCCTGAGGGATTGCATTTCGACAGCATTTAGCCTACTTTCATCATCATTTTTCCAATTCCATAGAACTCCATTGTGAACTGCTTTTTAGTTAAAAGCCAACCTAATTATTGTGAGTTTACTCGGAATTGAAATCGAAATTAGTTTTTAGTTTAATTGTCATTCTTGTAATATCAGTAGTTTTTCTTACGAGTATATACAACTGAATGAGTATGTTAAACCAATATAGATAGAATGATAATATCACTTCTCTTTTCGTGTGAGTTGCATACGCAAAGTAGCTCCCCACACATAACAATAATTTAGAGTTTAGCTTTTACAATGCTACAAACTATGCTGTTACTTTTATAGGATTAATACAAGCCGTAATCGCCAAAACATCGTATCCCATAATCTTATCCAGTTATATTTTTTTTTGTCGGTTTCGATGTTTCGGCGATCATAGCTCGAAAAGAAAAATTTTGTTTCTTTTACGAGACAAGACTCTATGAAAATAAAAATTTAAAAAGCAATTAAACATGACATTTTTTCTAAATAAGAGATTCGATGGAGTTTTAAAACTGGAATAGCATTGAAAGAGCCTTAAGTTGGATGCCAAACTATCGAATTTAGTTAAAGGTGAGTTTTTTTTTAATCTCCGATTATTTTTTTTTGTAATTTTCTTACCCCCCACTTAGCGCACACCGCATCTGAGGACTTCCTTATCTGGCTATGATATCACATGAGTCTTCATAAAATACAAAACTTACAGTAGAGCCAATTTAATAGGTCACATTTGACACTTCATCGAAATTCAATAACATAACTTTGTAAGGGCGGGTATAAAATATTGTTTATTCTTTCGAATTCAGAACTGCACAATTGCTTAACTTTTATTCAATAACGATTACATATTTATTGTAATAATGACAAAAGAAGGTAGTTTTACAATTTACTTTCACCAATAAACCATTCTAAATATAATAAACTTTTTATTTTCTAAACGTCGTTACAATGTTGCATCAGTGAACCCTTTTTCTTTTTACGCATTGGGGATGTTACCCAGAAAAATTGAATGTTAATAATTTTGTTAAATTATGTGCTTATCTTATTGTGTTCCTTAAATTAACGATAGGAAATAATTATGGGACTGGGATTTGACTAAAGATTTTTAGATAAAATTATAGTACCTGTAAGTACTTTTTCATAGTAACTGAATTTAATTCACATAATATATAATGTTTGAAGTCCGAATCGATTCATTCGCTTTAATCGATGTTTTTAAGCAAGTCACTTTACTATTAAGCTTAAACCGACAAATGTCAAATGTGACGTATTAAATTGGCCCTACTATAGTATATGAATAAAAAAAAATTAAGCCGTATTTTGCTATAACAGGTATAAATTGTATGATCATTTTGAAAAATTATGGAAAATAGATTATTGAGAAATAAACAAGTTATAACTCCTCTTAATATGTGTATCCACATATTAAGAGGAGATGAAGATGCAATGAAGAATGTCAGTCTCATAATGATAATTGCCATCTTACCACTAAAAAAAGGAATGAAATATTGATGCATAATTATTGATAAAAATATAAAATAAAAGGAGAAAAAAATAATATTTTGAATAGAATGAGAAAATTTATAATTGTATTCATTAGAATTAGAAATATATTTAACTATCGAAAAATTCAAATCAATTTACTTTGCACAAGTCTAATTCGGGGGTTAAGGGTCATAAGGGCGAAACTACAAAAACACAGTTTTGAGATAAATGATAAAACAGTTTTCAAAAAATAATACTGTCTTTTAAGGGTAACAAATAAAGAAAATAAAAAAAAAGTCAATAGAGCATAAAATATTTTAGAGACAAAAAATATGAAACTACGCTTTCGTCTATATGACCCTAAATTGCGCTTACATTAGTAAATAACCAAATTGATGTAAAAGGTGTTTTATTCTTCTGACTTTAAACAAAACGCTTCATTTGTAGTTTCACACAAATTTATCTAGGTAACTACTTATCGGATGAGTTTCATCTTTTTGTCACTAACAGGATATTTTGTTTGTATATCAGATTAGTACTTAACACAAAACAGCATTTTTTGTAGTTTCGCCCTTATGACCCTAAGCCCCCGAATTCATATTACAGTTTGGATTAATTGGACGGATTGGTACTTTGAAAACGAATATTTTACCAGACAAAAAATGCAAAAATTGAGTTTTTAAAAAACCGTCTACTTTTTAAACTGTCAAATTACTTCAAAAAATCAGGATTATAGATATTAAATCGATATTTAAAAATATTTTTTACTTCAAAACTTATGAATTGTTGTCTTTATAGACAACATATAAAGTAGTGTTTCTACGTCACAAAACGTAAGTACTCGTCAGCACATTATTACACTTACAGTGGAATATTTTTCTTCAATAAAATGGACAACGAAAATAAAAATACAACTAAGAATATAGCATGTATAAGAAAGAAGTCATACATTAAACTTATTATTGTTTTTTGTGTAGCACTGATTAAAATAACGGTACATTTTTTTGTAATTTACATTACATACTGAAAATATTTACTTTTAAAAAATGAAATAAACACATAATTGTATGATGTGAGCCCCTATTATGTGTTATAGAATTGTAATTTCTTTTACGTCAATAGAAAAACGAGTATATGTATTTAATTTAAATCAAAAATTGATTTTAGTCAAAATATAATATACTTTAAAAATAATAATAAGTTATATTTATATGTATGTATTAAATATAATAAGAATGGACGACGAAAACCCCATAAAATGTCAAGCTTTCTCTGAGCTACATGGATGACGAAAGCCAGGAACGCACAAAATGCGATGGATGGACTACATTCGTGTGGATACGACAACGTAAGAAGCAAGGAACTGAAGAGGAAGGGCTGCAAATCAGCGAGAGGGGAGGAGACCCCTAGATACAGCAAAGACACCTTAGGGCTGTCGATCTTACGATGATGATGGTTAAATTGTTGTTTATAAATACCTGTATTTCAAAAAAGTGTGGTCTTTTGATTTATGTAACATGACGTGACATCACATTTTACAGCACAGTCTTTTAAAAGTTAAGTCTCTTTGGTGGCACTCATATACAATACACAATTCCTCTTTCTACTCTAACTAATATAGTGTCCATGCGGCTTGACTGTGGAATCATCTCCCATCCACCATCAAAGATGTTACTACATTATCTCTTTTTAAATCACGTCTGAAGAAACATCTGATTTCTCTTCCTTAATCTTTCCTTTTTTCTCTTTCTTCTTTTTCCCCATTGAGTAATAGTTTTGATTTGAAGTAATTTATAAACAAATACGTTGATTTCTATTTTTATATATCTTGAGCTTTTTAATCTTTGTTTTATATTGAATATGTTCTGTAACTTGAATTATAAAAAAAAGCTTTTATTTTATTGGTTGGTTAGAAGAAATTGCCAACTGGCAATAAGCAAGCCAATGTACAAATAACATTATATCCAAAAATTTAAATACATAAAAATACAAGTCGCCGAGGAAACGTGAAAAGCAGCTAGAAGGAGCTTTTTGTAATCTAAATTGGCCTTGACATATTTAATCATATACATATGAATCATTATCATATATGTTCATAAAGTAATCCAGATGAACATCGAGGAAAAGGCGAAGGTTATTATTTCTTCACCAACTGGGATTAAATTTATTGCATTGATTAAAAAACTCTTGAAATATATTAAATACTTTTAGTAATTCACTAGATTTGTATATGAGACAGGACCTATAAATGGCCACAAATAGTACTGAATAGCTCTATTCAATATTCAGTCTGAGACAGAAAGCGACAAGACTTCAGGATGTCTTCAGAAGATTGATTAGAATAGCCGCAGCAACACGAATTATAATTAATATTTAATGAATAGTTATAAATTTGACATGTATTTACCTTGAGATAGAACATGTTTAGGCATAAAGGGTTTGTGAACTACAAATATATTGGCATTTTCCGAATACGAATAAAAATGTTTTTTTATATACGCGGTGTATAAATAACATTAAAAGGTCCTCGACCTACACCTTTACCACCCCCTTTACCATGTCCAGTTATAGGACTAATTAAATTACCATAGGTCGGTCAGTAAGTTAACAAGGGTGGAAACGGGAAACTCACAAAGCTGAAAAGGAATTGTTACAGAATAATGTAATTTGGCTCTCAATGTTTAATGACCGTGTAAAATACGATCTTTGTACGTAAGCCTGATGGTCTAAACTCTAAATCCCTCCTACACAGTTCCCTGTATTGTGTTCAACATGGCTGTTTACTTGGAGAGTAAATAATATTACGCGTTCTCTTTTCAAATGAGCCGTCCAGCCT
Organism: Micrasema longulum; assembly: GCF_059751315.1. Lineage (NCBI taxonomy): Eukaryota > Metazoa > Arthropoda > Insecta > Trichoptera > Brachycentridae > Micrasema > Micrasema longulum. The sequence continues at coordinate 4,360 of NW_028277492.1, read as the reverse complement.
TTGTAGGGTAGTTTTAAGTCGTGCGAGAGGGCAATAAATGTACAAGCATGTGTTTTTTTTATGTGCGCTTTATATCTTTGGTGAATTAGTTTGTTAAAGTGAGAGTAAGGGATGTCTGACATTTGTAAATTTACGTTTTTTTATTTACGTTTGGTATTTATCATTTATATACATCAAGCGATACCTTTCTTCATTGCATATTAGGGGGACATTTTTATTAGAAATCCATTAAGTAACTGTTTATTTAAATGAAGTCAGAGAAACACTACGAGAAGTGTTTTTTTTTAATTTTATTATTTTTATTTACTTATTTATAGCACGTATATTCCTTTAAAATGAAATCAAATGTAAACTTTGTAGATAATAATTCTTTTTTTTTAAACAAGTTTAAATTAATAAATTTTATATAATGTTACTACTTTTATAAATAATATGAAAGGAAACAAGAAAAGTTCAAGCAAAACCAAGAAAAAATTATGTGATATAAAATCAACGTAAATTCAAAATTTTCTTGAAATATATCTTCTTTTCAGCTCAAACGTTACTTTTTGACAATTTAATAACAGAATTATGGTCAAAACTTTTTTTTATGTTTCTAGATTATTATTGAAATATTTTAAATAACAAGATGAACGAAAATGTGTACTGTATTCTGTTAAAATAAATATTATTTAGCTTTGTGAGATTTTGGGAGTGAGATAAATTTAACGAGCTCGGGAGTAGATCTTTCGTTGGTACACTCGAGGATGAGAATTATTGAACAATTTTTGATTTTTTTATTTTGAACTTTCCTTTTACACACATAATCACCGATGATTCCAAAATTGTATTGAAAACCAACAATAAAAAAAAAATATAGTATATGATTTACTGAGACAGATATTTTTGTGTTTAAGAACGAAATGGAATATATCTTAAGTATTTTTTTTTATGTACATACATTAAGAGAGAAAAACGGTTTTTGGTATTACACGGATTTATTATTGGAATTATTTTCTTCATTTAATTATGGTCATATCTCACTCTCGAGCACTGATTGCTGTTTTGATGAGTAAAATGAAATTGTACCAGCAAAATTTTATGATGTAATTAACTCTTACAGGTCCCCCCTCCATAAGAGCTGTTGGACCAATCAAAGCAGTAGCTGGCTTTAATGCTACAATTTATTGTCCATATTCAGGATATCCCATAAGGTAATAAAAAAATCAATTAATAATATATTTACCCTTAGTTATAGAAAATGCAAACAAATTGCTTGCTCTTCAAAGAATTCAGAGTACTGAATATTATTCAACAGTATATATTGAGAACGGTAGTGTTTACACACATAAAGAGAGACATTTACCCAAGCGTCAACCACAACCATAATACAAGATACTCTAATAGGGATCTGATACTAAGTGAAGGGGTTAACACTGTTCTGGCATCGAGACAACACTATAACGTAGGCAAAAAGGTCCATAACCTTTTGCCAGAATCGTGGAAAGACGGGAGTGTTGTCAAGTTACGGAGGGTGTTTACCTCGCTCTTTCATGACATTGGTCGTAGGGAGTCAGAAAAGTTGATGCATGCCACGGATTGGAGAACCTTACTGGATGTCAAAAATAAAATATAAAAAATAAGGAATAATTTAAAAAATATATATTTATAGATGACAACCATGAAGTTTCGCATAAATAAATTGTCTATGTTTTTATGAATGTATGTATGTGTATGCGCATGGGTGTATGTACGTGTGTGTGTATGTACATGTGTATATATGTGTATATTTATATATACATGTGTGTATATATGTGTATGTCTGTATGTATATGAATCAAAATGTGTATCCGAATAAGTTTATATTTTGTTTGTCTGTGCTCTATATTAATTTGTTAAGTATTATAATATATTAAAATGTAATTGCCTAGCTTGGAACGGGGTATGTACCCTTGTTAGCTGGGCAAAGTGAATATGGAATTGTATTTTGATAAAGAGTGTGAATAAATAAATAAAAAAATAAAAAAATACTTGCCGATTATCTACATCGAAATGCTAAGAATATAAAAAAAATTAAAAAACATTTTGGTTTTCATAATTAATTAGGTATTTCGATTGTATTTTGTATCGAGTTGTACTTGTTTATTTTTTTGGTAAGAGCATTTAATTAGCATTGTAATTTCGTCCAAATCTGTTTGTTTAATTGCTTAAAGTTAAATACGGTTTATTTTGTTTTGTTCTGTGCAATTGCAACAATTTTTTTATTTACTTTCGATTCCTAACCTTTCCGAGCCTGAATGTGAATAAACCAGAAATACCTCAGCCAAATGCTATAAATGCGATTTTAAAAAATTAATAAAATATGACATTGTGATTGTTCTGGTTTTGTTTATCCAAATGTTTGGTAATATTGAAGATGGACATGTCAAAAGTAGGAATAATCGGCGTGCGTGCATGAGAAGATGTATAAATGTAGACGAAGCGAAGTCTGTATGCAAAGATAGAGTGATATGGCGTTATATCCTCTCTGCCTATCCCTACGGGGAAACGGCGTGATGGTTTGTTTGTTTGTTTGTTTTGTAAGTTTTTTGTAAAATTCATTTTTTTTTTTGTAAAATACCGTTGCGAGAAAATTATGTATGACATCGCGCTGGTTTCACTGTGTTAAACATCACTGATTTAATCTTGCACAATCCGTTAGTGGGGAGGTTCAGCGAGAAGTTGGGAGGGGTTGGTACGTAACATGTAAAGGACGAAAACTGGATGTTTGTGGATATAGCTGGAAATATACGCCCAAATAGCAAAAACACACGTGCAAACTGACGAATATATCAAAGAATTTTAAACTGTAAAGCAATGAATTGGAATGAATTGTACAAGAAAAAAACAAACACAAATCTGTACTTCTACTGAAAAAATTCGCCAAAAAAAACTTTTTTACATTTTTAACATTATTATGTCAAAAAATTAAATTAATATAATTGTTAACAAAAAAGTTATTTACATATTACAACAGAGATGAGAAACATTTTAAAGAAGGTAAGGCGGCCTCCGTGGTGCAGTGGTCAAGACGCTTGACTCACGCACGGAAGATTCCGGGTTCGATTCCCGGTGAATTAAAATTAAAATGTGATTTCCCTCAAGCCTGGGTGTTCTGTAATGTAATTCACCACTGTAATTGGGCCTCCTGGCCTGTTGTGGTGCAAAAAATTAAAAAAAAAAATTGAAATGAAAATAAAAGTCTAGGCATCTACGGGGCTTGTGGCCTGTCATTGGCTGGTTTAAGTGTTTCTAATGTTCTTCATCTCTGTTGTAATATGTAAATATGTATAGCTTCCCAGGGAGTTGAATCCAGTCCTTGTCTACAAAAATTTAGACAAACTCAAAATATTGTTTCCAAAAGTTATTGAATAAATATGCTACCGGAAGGACCCTAATAATAATAATAAATTTCGACAATTTTTATAGCGCCGTTTTCGTGAGTAATTATGTACTTCAAGGGCGCTGTACATTATACTTAAATAAAAAAATGAGGTCTATCCACAGGCCAACTCTTTATTATTATTTACTAAAAGACAAATTTGACAAATCATGTAATACACATAATATGGTACTTCTAAAAATTACATATAAAAAGTAGCACTTTAAGCGTCAGGAAACGATACCCCTCTTAGGCCCGGAAGGGCTTATCATTTTTTTTGTTTGGATAAAAATATTTAAAAAACATCGAATGTAATTTTCGGTTTATTTTTAGACATTTTATCATAAAATAGTTTGATGGGAGTTGATGCCGTTTTGATTACATGAGAAGTTTGAATTGGCGGCCTCCGTTGTATAATCGCTTGACTCACGCATGAAAAGTTCCGGGTGAGAAAACAAAAATATAAATGTGATTTTTCTCAAGCCTGGGTGTTTTGTGATATAATTCACCACTGTAATTGGATCTCCAGGGCCCGATAACAAAGGGAATTTAACAGAATTATCTTCAATTGTCTATAAAGTCTAATAGATTTTTCATTGCTAAAATGTATTTATTTGTATGAAAATTTTAACGTATCGTCAACAAAAACCTACAATCAAATTTGCCTAAAAGCATATTTTATGGAAAAAAAAATTACGTAGAGAAAATTTTATTCGACTTTATTATACAACTAATTACTGCTCATTTTCTCTACGGGCCCTGGCGTCTTGTGGTACATAAAAATTAAAAACAAAAAACTAAAACGAATATGAAAATAACGTAATTTAATCCTTAAAATAATGGCAGCCCAAGTGGTGTGACGGCTAAGATCGTCGACTAACGCCCAGATGGCTCTGGGTTTGATTCCCGGTGAGAATGCAAATGTTTATTGGTAAGTTTTCAATTCACTACTGTAATTGA